>NC_052130.1:5412704-5474159 GCF_012273895.1 Zerene cesonia | reverse complement strand
GTTTGTACATCTAGAGACTAGAGTGAAGAAGATCTCAGTACTTTAGCATTGAATTATGAACCACATATGTACCGCCCATATAAGTGAGATACTTCTGAGTTATTTGAAGCAGAAATCAAGAAAGTGCCCAATGGAACGTGACAGAATAGATCGCTAAGTGTAGCGTGAGTACGAGTTTGAATATAACCAATACTTTCTTTTGTTAATTTAGGTACTATTCCAGTAATGGATCTCTTATTATATACTAACTTTTTGATACAATAGTTAGTGTAGAATCGTTATATTATGATGATTTGGATGTTGGAGCTGGAATATAGAAGAATTTATTTAAAATATCTGTACGTAATTCTGACTGTAGTCTTATTCTTCAATAAAAGGATCATTTTATCTATAAAATAACAATATGTGGAGACAGGAATCTAAATTGAGTAAGTCAGATATATATTTAATATAATTGAGATAAGTGTCATACTTTTAAATTGTCCTACTTTTTCAAGAAACATGTTCACCCAGAATCCGGATACGCTTGATACGTGTGCCTGGTCGCTTTCAGTCTGATTTTCTATTTAAGCGTCAACGTTCGGGAAAATAGAAATGTATGGAAAACCCGTTTAAGTTTCTTTATAAATGAGATCACTATTTAAAACAATAAGAAATCTATTTATTTATTGTTTTATATACTAATGGAGTCATGTCTTTTTAATACATCTGAAAGTAGAGCTGGTGGTTCACCTGATGGTAAGAAATCACCACCGCCCATACATTCACAAAGTTAGTGCTTCTGCGACCGCGTTGCCTGTTTTATGGGAAAGGAATGAGCAAAGATTGACGACTGGAAATAAGGAATGGACTGGGAATGGTGAGGAAAAGGAAACGGGCCTCCGTCTCCCCCACTAACCGTACGAAACACAGTAGCATCCAACTATTTCACGCCGGTTTTCTGTGGGAACCGCACCCACAAGAAACTTCGCTCGGGATGCGTGCTCGACTCCTACATAAATACAGAAATATTATTAATATTTTTCTATTTCGAGTAAAACACAGCCAAACATGACTCGGTCTTCATTTTTAGCATAAAAGGATTCTGAATATGGGTAATTGCCATTAATACATTAAGTATATTATTCTGAAAAATACTCAACCCATCTGAGAATACATAACTCTTATAATCTTAAAAATAGGGATCAAATCCTTTTTGCCTTGGTGATAAAGAAATTATCAAAATTAGTAGATTTAGAAGTTATGGTTCGAATTGTAAAATAATTATGTGAAATATTATCTTATAACGTATAATCTACATCGTCTGCAGTCCTACTAATCCTACTTGTCCTACTAATATTATAAATGCGAAAGTTTGTAAGGATGTATGTGTGAGTGTTTGTTACTCTTTCACGCAAAATCTACTGAAGCGACTGCAATGAAATTTGGTACGTAGACAGCTGGACAACTCGAATAGCATATAGGCAACTTTTTATCCCGATAGTCCTATGGGATACGGACTTACGCGGGTGAAACCGTGGGGCGCAGCTAGTATTATATATATATTATATATATTAAACACTTAACAATGAATTAATTTGGCTCTCAGAGTATTTGAATTCGCTTGTAATATGTACCTATTTCAGCAAATTGCTATTTAAATAATTAATTAAACGCAATGTTTAATGATTGCCAAATTGTAATAAAGACTCAGCAGTCAAATGAATTTTAAGCTTGACTTTGGGGTAATGTTTATTTTATTTACATCTCCTAATTTCTAACTTTCTCCATATTAAAGTACGTCTTATTCTGTTCAGTGTTTCTTAATTATTGATTATAGATACACATGGAGGTTAGAGTTTAAACTTAGGTATGGAAGCTAGGATGAAGCGTAGTGAAAGAAATGGCATCTTTGGTCTCATCTTGTAATAAACATGATTACTTTATGTTCTTAGATTTGTACTATAAACTCGTACAAAAATGAAGCACCTTTTAACATGAATTTTTAATTGGGTTAATAAATAGTTTTATAAACTGAAACATTACCACAAATAGGCGACACGCTAATAAAATAAATAGCACTCCGCCCCGACTTCGCGTGTCGTACGTATACATATATAGACTTAAGCAAACTGAATCAAAGAAAGAATTTTTAAAATTGTTCCAGTTGTTCCTGAGATAAGCGCGATCAAACTTTTCGGCTATAATAATAGGATTATTATATTAGTGCAGATTATTTTGCCGCTATGTGAATTGAGTTTTGTAGTGAAATAAATAGATTTTGAATGCAGTTCGACGAAGAAATAAATGTGCAATGAGAGAGTTTAGTTTTCCTAAAATAATTTTGAGTTACTTTCCGAACGTTGAACCCACTCATAATAAAGGCACACTTAAGAACAAAATTAATAGTTACGTTTAATCTTATTCTAACAAAAAATGTATTATTATTTTGATTTATCGCCATTGCATTTGTAGCAACAATTTGCATAAAAAATGATTGACGATTCTTAGTTACCCGCACCTTTCCATTTGCTAACCATACCAAAGCAAAATAGCTTTTAAATATACGATATAAAGCTGCAATTTATTTACGCCACTCGTTCCAAGATAAATGATGCAATAATGTTGGCAAAAAATATTCCTTATAGAGATTTATTGTGTGAAAATATAAAGGTCGATTCTGTTGGAGTTTTTCATAACGCATTTATGCGAAAACAGATTGAATGGGGCTTGTATTCCACATGGCGGGGAAAATTTTGTAATAAATTTAGTTCTCTATTTATTTTAATACGCAGCCATCTGTTCGTTTTAGTTAGAAAGTTTTCCGCGAGTTTTATAAATGAGTATTTTATAGATTTTGACGTGGTCTTTTCCAATTTCTGTCTACTTTGCTTTTTATTCTTTGCCGCACGCTGCTCAGAGATTGGATAAAAAGCCCTTATAAAGCAGTTTCTGCAATATCAGTATGCCGACTCATTGCGAGTTTTTTTTCTTGTCGATGCTATACGCATACTCACGCTCAGGAATAGGGACAGGTTATGTCAAACTCACCGCCGAGAAGCAGTGACTTACCTACTAAACTCCACTGATCCGTCGCACAGCCATCATCATTTCTTCCTATAACCATATAAAAGGAATCTTCTTTTTTCCTATTAAAGTTTCCAGCTTCGAACGATACAAACATATGCTTAAAAACAAAAATGTACCCATCAAAGTTCAATTATTCGTTCTGTCAATCAGTCAGTGAATAGCAAACAAAAAGTTGAGGCGAACTGAAATATAAAATATCAAACAAAGCACTGTAATATATTTTTGTTCTATACAAGAGTGGTAAAATGCCTTCGCATTTTATACATTTTCATGTTTGTTAAAAATTTGTATATGAAAACTATTAGGTCTTCACATGTGTTATGTATTGTTATGTGCTTAAAACGGTGAAGGAAAACATCGTGAGGAAACCGGCATGTCCAAGAATCAAAAGTTCGACGACATGTGACATCTGCCAACCCGCACTTGGCCAGCGTGGTAGATTATGGCCTGAACCCTCATAGGAGGCCTGTGTCCCAGCAGAGGGAACATATATGGGCTGATGATGATGTGTTATGTATAGGCATATAGTATCTTGAGAGCACGATGAATTTATGTTAAAATTAAATCAAATAGATAAAAAAAAAACAAAAAAAAAATCGCAATCTAAGATTAGAAGTAAAAACTATTAGATATTGAAAATATGAGAATTTGATATCTTGGCTTTGGGATGGTAGTGTTAACAGGATCGATAGCACGAGTGTATGGAAAATTAGTATGGCCGGCATTATCGACTTTGTAAATTCATTCTAATTGTAGTTATATGAATATTATTTTAATCCAAATAAAAATTAAAAATAACAGTTATGCAGATTAAAAAAACGTTATTATAAGTGCGGATATTACCGCACCAACAAACACAAGTGTTATTTAAAAAAAGTCTTTAAAATTACAGTTATAGAGCTGTAAAATTGTTGAACAAAAATTTTTTCAGAGTGCGTTTTAATTAGTCCAAGTAGATGCAAAAATATTTGGGAAATGCGATTTCTGTGTTAAGCGAGAAGTTAATATTTTTGTCGTGATTTAAACCTTCGATCTTAAATCTTATACCTTTAAACGAGCAATTCTTGTATATATATATAATTGGAATCTCGGAATCGGCTCCAACGATTTTCAATTTAGTATATAGGGGGTTTCGGGGGCGATAAATCGATCTAGCTAGGAATTTTTTTTAGAAAATGTCATATTCGTGCTTTATTCGTGTTTTTTTTTTTCCTGACATCTATTGGTGAATAATAATACTATTTTGCTTCGTAGATAGCTGGACAACTGAAATAACACATAGGCACTTTTTATACCCATATTCCTACGGGATACGGACTTACGCGGTTTCAACCGCGGGTCACAGCTAGTAATAATAATTGGTGACAACACAATAAATCCATGAATTATTATTATCCTGATAAGGATCGCCAGGATTAAATAATTTTCTTACGTATACACTGTATAAGAGCAGGTGCGTTAATTTAGTTGATTCTACAATTAACACGTGCTTTTTATAATTAATTAGATATAATTTCAAGTCTGCTTATCGATTTAAATGGAGTTGAATGTGCAAGAGCATAAATTTCTTTCATCAGTTATGTAATGTTTGCACAACGTAGGAAGTATAAAAAAGATATCCTATATAAATGCGATAGTGTGTGCTTATATTTGTAGTTTTTCACTTAATGTTTCCCAGAAAATACTCTTCCATACTGTTGAGTACTAAGTCAAATTGATTTAAACACCGCTATATAAAAGCCATTAGGCCATTACTTAAATGGACCTAGATTAAATAGGTAGCCTAAGAGAGAACGGTTCCATACGATGCATCTTTACCAGTCTCACAAGATATCAAGTTAAGTGAACCTTTTTACGCGAATGACCAAAAAGGAGTGTAATGGTTTCTAGTGCTTTTAAGATTTCCTAATGTAACTAGAATGTTTATTTATTGTAACTATGCCTCATACTTCAATGAAGTAGGATTTATAGATAAGGATGACAAGAAAAAACATGAAAATGGTTTTCAACGTTTCTGGAGGATACGAGTGCTTATTAAATTAATTTATAATTTGTGAAGTGATATAGAATGAAATCTTTCACAGCGGTAAAATGTAGCCTATCAGTACCACTCCATAATATAAAAGAAAAACAATCCAGCTGTCGAGTGGCAAATCAGAAAAATAATTACAATAGAATTGAGAAATATATAATAATAATATTTTAATATCATAATATTTTTTTAAACCTACAATATGTGTTGAAATTTAAAAAAAATCCCAAAATGTACTAAACATCAATCATTGTTTTCTGTTCCTTTATTTAATACAGTATTCTTTTAAAGCTATTTCTAAATAACCAAAATAATATAAGGTTATCTTTTAAAAGTATTTCTTTTCAAACTTGGGTCAAAACTTTCAGTAATGTATACAGCAATATAAATATGTCAAATATTTTTAAAATACATAGTAAATTATTATTATAAAATAACAAAAATTAAAAGAACTTTAATAAGAGCTAACAAGATCATAGCATATCCCTTTCTTAAGGCCTCGAAGACATCGATCGCAACAAACGAGGCCTCACCATAATAAAATTTACCGTCCCAACATTAAAGATAATTGAATCACCTAATAACAATGAACTCATAAATAACAATTTTGACACGGCCGCATTTATAGACCGCGTAAATTTTAGCCTACAACCTCCACGACACGTGCTGAGTCGAGCTATTAATAAAATTACTGTAATAAGCTGTAAAAATGTATGCCCATTTCTTTTGTGTTTTCTCCAACATTTATCGTAATTATAAAGTTTGTTTCGACCTACATTTTTTACTGTTACATCCCTGGAATACATTTACGTCTATTGATTAAGCTTGCAAACGGGCGCAAATTAAAATTAACGCTTACTTACTATTGCTTACATTTTCTACTTACTATGTTCACACAAAAACCGCTTTTGGTATCTGTATGGAGTTTGGTACGGAGATAATTTATAGTCTGGAATAACACGAAGGTTACATTTTAGTCAGGTACAACACGAGTGAAGCCGCAGGTTCCAGCTAGTTCTTCATATTAGCATCTGCCTGGATTACCTTTGAATACTTTAGAATTGAGATTTATGACCTCTAAATTGTAACGACCATCTGTCTTTACTACTGCAGATAAGATAATACAGTGTTTTCAACATAAAAATTTGTAATTAATCCATAACTTACAGTAATCTATATCGTCATTGAGTGTGTATTAACACACTAAGTCACCCCAAATCGGCCTAAATATATGCTATGCTAGCGATAGAGTTGACAGGATCTATTCAAATGTATAGCACTATTGTGTTCATGTTAATTTAATCCTGGTGCTTTGGTTTCGCCGATTCGTGTGTGTCTGTGATAGAAAACAATCACTGCGGATATTTTTAATTTAAATTGAAGGTTTGCGAATAAATTTAGGTAAAATAAATTTCATGTGTGTAGTGTCCATAGATCTGATATTTATTTGCGTATTCATTAAAGATCTGATGAATAATGAAATTTTCTGCGTAACAGATTGATTTGAACTGTTTTTAACAAAAAACCGCCTTCAAAGAAACAGAAATAGAAAAGATTGGTACCACAGAGGGAGGCAACAGATTCCAAATTAAAAAAGAAATTATCGAAATTAGTTCACCTTGTGGAAAGTTCTGAAATAACAAGGCAAAGGTGCAGTCGAACTGATAACCTCCTTTTTTAAGGCGGTTTAAAAGGGCTTGATAACAACTTTATTGATTTTTTTTTTCATCTTTTTAAATGGCAGCTAACAGACCCATCCAAAACAGTTTTTCTATTAGCGTAAGATAGCTACTTATTCTGGTGGGTATAATACCTACATTTCTAACGTATGTAGTTCAATTTATAAATATTTTGAGTCAAAAAATTTCACCACTAAACTCCAAACATACTAAGATCGTAATGAAAGTTTCAGTACATTTCTCATTTGAGACAAAAATGTTTTATCTTTATGAAAAACCGTAAAAAATGAACGTTAAAGAGAATTCATGTCGCGGGACCAAGTTTCTTTGGGTCCACGGGAAAAGAATGTCAAAATCATTCATAACAATATGTTGTGTAAAGAGGTCTGTAAAAGACATGCGTTCCTTTTGTTTTTCCTCCTATTTTAAGACAAGACGGATTACTCTCATGTCTTTAAAAATAGGATATTGCACTGGGAGATGGCTTTGCCTGTTGGATTTTTCTTGTTATGTTTGCGTGGGCATATCATTTTATATTCATATATTCATATAATCCTCCATTTAAATTTTCTCATTTGACTTTTCGTTTTTGAAAAGACGTCATACGATTAATACAGTGAGTGTACAGACGATTGTTTCTTTGGTGCAGTGAGTTTAAAATACATTAGTTCTAGTTTTTTTTTCCGGATATTAGTCCGAGCATATACGCAGTTATGCTGTTAGATTCCTACCTTCGAAACACTCTCCCATATGCACAACTTGCTACACTGAAATATGAAAAAAAAATCGCCTCATTGGTATAGTGAGTATAAAACACATATGTTTTAATTTCCTTCCGGACATTAGTCTAAACATCTCGATATTCTTAAAGAAAATCGATCAAAAAACAGTAACTATTCTCCATAGTACATGATACCCAAATGTTAAGAAATTTCTCCAAGTGTTACGAAGATAAATTAAATAAAGAAACACAAAAGGTATTCCCGGTAGGCCGTAAAGAACAAATCAAAAAGGTCGATATCTCCATTCCTTAAAAACCCTTCTCCTTGTTTAATTTTTCAATACCACGGGGTATTATAGGAATCAAGTAGAATGGAATAAATAAATCAACAAACGAACATTTTTTTACAGCCTGAAGTACTTCTGAATTAATTAGTAAAGCTTAGAAATCGTCGGAGATTGTATACAGGAAGGTATTTTGACATTCAAGGCCCCAATGGTTTAATTCATAATTCAAATTCTTTATTTGATAACAATATTGTGATCTAGATAATATAAAACAAAGCTTTCTTTGTTTGTCGCTGTTCCTATGTATGTTTTCTTATGGATTTGATGGGGTTTTATCTACACTAATATTATAAAGCTGAGTAAATGAATGAATAAGAGATGTAGTATATGTAGCCTAAAACCTTACTCATTAAATGGGTTATCTGATACTGAAATAATTTTTCAAATTGGACCAGTAGTTCCTGAGATTAGTGCGTTCAAAAAACAAAAACAAACTCTTCAGCTTTACAATATTAGTATAGATTCAAGAGGAAGGTTTATATGTATCAAAACATCTATTAAACTACTCCGAATTTAAGGCATGCGTAGCCGCGAGAAAAAGCTAGTTGTTATAGATTTAATAATGAAGAATATTCAGAGTCAAAATGTTAACCATTAGTTTGGGCCACGCTGGCCATATGTTACCAAATTTATGTATTTCCAATTACAAGTAACGAGAATTTAATTGCAAGTCATAGTACGAGAATATATGTAGAATGTTCTAGAAGCGATTTAGGCGTGCAACCTAATCTCAAAATCTGCCTTTAACTATAAAATGACAAACAGTAATTAGTTAGCTAGTCCTACTAATATTATAAATGCGAAAGTTTGTAAGGATGTGTGTGCGTTTATTGCTCTTTCACGCAAAAGCTACTGAACCGATTGCAATGAAATTAGGTACGTAGACAGCTGGACAACTGAAATTACATATAGGCAACGTTTTATCCCGATATTCCGATTCGGACTTACGCGGGTGAAACCACGGGGCGCAGCTAGTATATTAATAATTGTATATTCGATATTTGGGGCCTCTAGGTTCAATTCGCGATCTGCGTCTTTATTCCTGTTAAGTTCGCAAGCAAATAATTCGGCTCACCTGCTGTTGGGTAATTGTCCCCTAAAATAATATGGTTTTATAAGAATGTGGATTGAAATTTTGTATAGGTAAGTTCAGCGATATAGAATTAAGAAAACCTAGTGTTTATATGAGTTTTGATGTATCATAGATGCATTGTAGAGATCTTTACATAGGTATATGATAGAATTGTATAGACCATTTCTATGCTTTAATATTAATTACATTTTTTAAAAGTAACACCTATTCACGATGGACGTTTTTTAGACCCCACAACACTGGCTTGCTAAATTTTTGGTTTTGTGTTTGTATCAATCACGTTAAAACTCCTGGGCAGATGTGTAATTTTTTTTTTGTGATAGATCAATATTTGGTTCATCTTATAGGCTATATTTTATTTGAAACATACATTCTATTATGAGTTACTATTCATTAATGTAAAGTGGGGATAAGTAATAGTATAATATTATTAAATTAGATGCCATTGGATAGGTATCTAAAAATAAAATACATGTTTGTAAAAAGATTTTTTTCTGTTTAAATAAATAGTTGATAGTGTCTATAGTAGTTGTTTTGTAGACAATGCGAGGAAAGCTGCGGGCGGCAAATATTATGTATAATTTAATCTTAATCAGTGATCTTCCATTACATAATATTGATCTAGGAAGTAGTCGTCATCGTAGGGGTACACTGGAAATAGAAGTAAATATATTAATAATAATTATGATTCCAATCTTAAACTACGCATTATTTCAGAAAAAGGATATATATTTACATGTATGCGATCTCTAACCTTATTTTTAAAAACATTTTGTCTATCTAATTAATTTTTCGGACGATTTATGTTTTATTACACGTATCGATCATAACTTATAACAACTCGAAACAATAACTTACTAACGTATCATAAAAATATCAGAAAAGTCGTATCATAAACGTAGATATTATTTCCACACATTAATTATTATCACTTTATCTGACAGATAAACATATTCAGAAGTTGTTAAACTGTCAATAATATAGCAATCGAAATGATGAAACAAAAGGTATTGAAAATAAAATGAACTCTTACGCAAATATTCTGTTAGATTTCTAACTTCGAAACACTCTCCCATATGTACAACTTGCCACACTGAAATATGAAATTTAACAAAAAAATGTATTAAAAATTGTCTCATTGAAAAAAAAAATGTTATTTTGTTAATAAATATTATGTTATTTCTATTATCCGTCCGTATCCCGTAGGAATATCGAGATAAAAAGTTGCCTATATGTTTTTTCCACCTGTCTACGTACCAAATTTCATTGCAATCACTTCAGTAGTTTTTTGCGTGAACGAGCAACAAACACACACACATGCTTAAAAACTTTCGCATTTATAATATTATTAGGAAGGATAGGATTACGCTGTTATTATTAAATAACTTTATCTATTAATGTGTTTTTTAAACTATACCAGTCATTGCTAAATTAACTGAATTCAGATTGAAGTATGAAACATTATTGAAAGCTTATTAAATATTCCGGATTGGGGTTAAGGTGGGATTCCTGTCGTTAATAGAATTTGAAATGACATAGTACTTCAAATACCTGCTTCCATAATATACCTTATATTTTGTACAGCTATTAAATTGTGGAAGGATTATAACGGAATATCTTTTATGGAAGCATTCTCAATTAAATCAATAGGCATACAATTCTGATACGGGTTGAGAGAAACAAAAGTGTAAGTTATGCATTACACAAAGGTTAAGCACCTACTTGTCCATAACTGTAATAACATAGGCATAAAGTAATTTCTTTCTATAAATGTGACAAGTTTCCATAACTTTGATAAGATATGATAAGCTCAAATAGTAATTACGCATGTTATCAATGGACAGGAACCAGGAAGGTTAATGTCTCTAGGCGTAACGTTGAAACTGTATCTTGCATTAATCCTATCATACTAATATTATAAAGGCGAAAGTTTGTAAGGATGTGTGTGTTTGTTGCTCTTTCACGCAAACACTACTGAACCGATTACAATGAAATTTGGTACGTAGATAGCTAGACAACTTGAATAACATATAGGCAACTTTTTATTCCGATACTCCTACGTGATAAACCGCGGGGCGCAGCTAGTTATTATATAGTTACGTACCTTCATATCTTTCCATACAATTGACATAGTCCATTAGACAGTAATTTTTGAAAGTATAATAAGTGTAGTACAATGTTCTAGCACAAAGCGAGCCGGTTCTACAAAGAGAAATATAGAATCAAATTGCGCGTTGAAAGCATTTAAAATAATGATATTTTATCTCTGAACACTTCAAAAATATTTTAGTAATGGTTTTATGAAACCAAACGTCATTTAATTGAGTGCATTTGTGGACTTAACATTTACAGGATGGAACTTTTGACCAAAATTAAGACATGGAAGCCGTATTATTGTTTAGTTTAATAAAAATGTCACTTGTAATGGTGAGTATACAACGCTATCTTCCTTCTTTAAAATGCTTCTGAAACATGTCTGTTTTCGTGATTAACTTTAGTCTCTTAATTAATGGTTTTACTCACGAAACAGGACTCGGATAAATAATTTGAGTTTGAGTTAGAGATACTCCACTTCGAGAAGTTTACGACTCACATAACATTTTCTTCAAATTTTTATTATTTAATAGTTCTTAATTGCTGGATATTATTATTATTATTATATAATAAACGAGGATGATACATACGTATACGCTCTTAAACAGTAATGCACAAGGTAGTCACAGTCCTCTTTAAAAGATATTCGGTAAGGCTGCGTGCGGTGAACTCGCTTCGCAGTTGTTGTCGGTATTGAGTATCTAAAAAGTTGAGCAGAGGTGGCTCAGTGGTGAGAACCTTGGATTTAAGAATCGATAAGTCGGGGTTAGAGACCGGGCGAGCGAGCAGGAAATAAACTGATTTTTCAATTTATCTGCACATGTGGATAACATCACCACTGCTCGATACGGTGAAGGAAAACATCGTGAGGAATCCGGCATTTCCGAGAATTAAAAAGTTCGACGACATGTGACATCTGCCAACCCGCACTTGGCCAGCGTGGTGGATTATGGCCTGAACCCTTACAGGAGGCCTGTGTCTCAGCAGTGGGAACATATATGGGCTGATGATGATGACGATGATGATCTAAAAAATGTTCATTTCAACGTAATAATTAAGGGAATCGTGAGCTAATTGGCATGGCCAAACACTAAAACTACAACGTGTGATATCTGCCTAGTTGTACTTGGTTAGCGTGGTATCAACCCTTATAGGAACCCGTTTCACCAGCATAGGGGCCCTGGGCTTATAATAAACACTAATATAGCAGAAGGTAACTAATATTTTGATAGTAATTAAACCAACAAACGATATATTGTCAGGCCACAACTTCTCATATCCCAACTCTTATCATAAAAACTAATTAAAATCCTAGGCCTATATCCTTTTCCTTACCCTTCCCAGTCCTTTCCTTTATTCCTCTCTTCAATCCTTTCTCAATCCTTTCCCAATTTAAAGTCGGCAATCCATCTGTAGAGGCATAAGTTCTAATTGGCCTTATGCCTCTCCAATTGTTCATGGGCAGTGGTATCGCTTACCGTCAGGCGACCCACCAGTTCCATTGCCGACCGTGACATAAAAAAAATTGATAGTGTTTCAGCGGAATGGAGCATCAATGGAATTTTATCTATGAATGAGTAGATATAAAAATATGGGATATTATGTAAGTGTATTTAAATAAATTAACAAAATAACAATCTTTTCAACAATAACATTTAATCTATTCTACCAAAAATGTCATCGATTTTTTACCGTTTCTAATAAAGCACAATAACACACACACCCTATTGAGAGAAACATGCCACGGCAGAAGCTAGGGCGGACCACTAGCAACTGAATAATAACCTATTATCCTACCTTTGAGCGGCTTGGTCGGCGTGTTTCTTGTCTTGCGTCACCATTGTTGCTAGGTCCCTCTTGTCGAAATCATCGCCGACGTGTTGCCGAAGTTTCGTGTCATTCACACATAAGGAAATAATGCTTAATATTAATATTAACTGTACTGAAACAATTTATGATATTCTTTAGATATCAATGTCTTTTAAATCTTATTATCTACAATGTTTAGCGTTTCCATATTGTTATACTAGCTGCGCCCGCGATTTCACACGCTGAAGTCCGTATCCCGTAGGAATATCGGGATGAAAAGTTGCCTATGTGTTATTCCAGTTGTCTAGCTATCTACGTACCAAATTTCATTGCAATCAGTTCAGTAGTTTCTGCGTGAAAGAGTAACAAACATATACAGACACATACATCCATCCACACAAACTTTCGCATTTATAACATTAGTAGGACATTCTACCAGTGGTAATATAATTACATAAAATGCAATAAAAAGAATCTTAGGTAGGTGCTGGCCTGGATAAATTAAATTTATTATTTTTAACATTTTCTTACAGTTTAAACGTACCTGCCAGTTGAGTCAAGCTTGTTTGTAATTTATCGTCCATGTTATTAACTTTAAAGAAACCAATAAACCATTAAATAAACGAATTCCAACGATATCCATAAAAAACTCAAAAACGTTATTTAAATTTAGCAGTTTCGTGCTTTTACAGTATAGAACAACATAAAAAATCTATCTATACTAATTAGGTATATGCAGAGTGTGATTTTTTGTTTGAATGCGCTAATCTCAGTAACTGTTGAACCGATTCTTTCACCCGCGTCCGTGGTATATTTAAAGCTCATAGCGTGTTCCTGTGAAATCACGTATAATATATCTAATGGTGAAAGAAAATTTTAAATCGGTCCAGAGAAAAGCACATTCAAACAAATAAATTTATATCCCAAGATGGAATTATTCACATGCCTGTTATAGATTCTCATCGTATCATCTATTTAAATTTCGTTTTGATTTTATTATCAAAAAAAGAATGCATTTTTTAACTCATCCTCAATACAGATCACTGTAACCATATTTCAGCCAAAAATCTGTCCTAACTAAACATTGCACGGTGACGTTGCCAGCTGAGTATCAATTTGAAACTTTATCTTAAACAGTTAAGGTCGGTTTTACCATACCGTATATTGGAGGTAGGAAATTGAGCTATTTGTCCGCAAGGAAGCCGACAATAAGTCACCGACTTTGGCTTGAAGAAAATACAAATATTTTTATTTCGCTTTAAATTTCTCTTGCTTGGCAATCCACGTGTATGTTACGGTGAGGTTTATTGTTTTATTAGGGACGCTACGTGGGACATCTGGATTATGAAATATATCTTATGAGAAAATTAAATTTAGTTGGATGTGCTGAAAATATGAAATAAACTTTGTTCAAACAAGATTATCAACATAACATTTAGTAATAGAAGGTAAATCACATGAATACAAAGTAACAATTATATATCATAACTAGCTGCACCCGGCAAACGCTGTTCTGCCTTACTTATCATTTAGGGGTATGAAAAATAGATGTTGGCCGATACTCATAGATAGCGGATAAGCACAAAAAATTTCATCAAAATCGGTCAAGCCGTTTCGGAGGAGTATGGCAACGAAAACTGTGACACGAGAATTTTATATATTAGAGATAGACTAGCTGTACCAGCGACTTCATTCGCGTTTGTCAATAAATACTTATATTGACTTTCCCTCCCCCCTCAGAAACCGTATCGATTTCCGAGAGGAAATCGATACGGTAATAAGATCCTTCCTCGGAGGTGCTATAACCATATCAAGTTTCATCAAAATTCGTTCAGTAGTATTTGCGTGATTTTCTTTGGAGATTCAGACAGACAGACAAACGGACAGAAATTTTTTAATTTGCATTTTCTACTTCAGTATCGACTATAAAACACCCCACAAAAATTCTAAATATCTTCAATGTACAGAATTTGACCCCGACCTTTTTTATTATAGTATGGATGTATTGTATCAAACAATAAACAATAAATGAAATAGAAAAAAACCGTCAAGTGCGACGCACCACTAAGATTACGCTCAAATAAACCAAAAAACAACAGCAATAAATTGGTCGCCCATCAAATTTATGACCGTGTCAACTGTTGCTTATCATCGGGTTTTTTATTACTTTTTTTGTTATAGCAGCAACAGAAATACATAATTCTTGAAAATTTCAATTACCTAGCAATCACGGTTCATGAGTTATAATCTAGTGACAGATGGACGGATAGACAAACAGATAGACGGACAGCATTACCTTAGTTATTACTGGTCCCGTTTGGCTTTTTGGATACGAAACCCTACACAGGACATAAGCGTGTCGTTAAGAAAATATAAACAGAAGTAATAACTACAATGCTCCATCTCTATTCTATAACTAAAAATAACAAAACACATTGTAAGGATGTGTGTGTGTTTATTGCTCTTTCATGAAAAATCTACTTAACCGATTGCAATGAAATTTGGTACGTAGACAGCTGGACAACTGGAATAACACATAGGCAACTTTTAAATACGGAATACGGACTTACGCGCGTGAAACCGTGGGGCGCAGCTAATAAGATACAAATCAAGTGCATAAGTTGTAATGGTAAATTAACGATTCTAAACGATTTTTTTATTAAAATAATTAAGTCACCACAAATGTTGTCGAATTTGTATTTTTGATTAACTTCTAAAAGAACACTCAAAGCGGATATACTTATCTAATTAGTAGTAACATCTTAATACAGTTTGCTGCATATTTAACTCTAATTCTGTTTGGACGTACATAATATCTATATAGCGAAATTCTAGTAAATGCCTCATTTGAAACATACAATGTGGTATCATTTCGGAACTTGAAATAATGAGATGTCGAGACGGTGGAGTAATTTCGACTGCAATATGGATAAATTAACGAGTTTCGAAGTAGGTCTTAGGCTCGGAGTGGACTTTAGTATACGTGTGTTTCATCATCATCAGCCTATATACGTTCCCAATGCTGGAACAAAGGTCTCCTAGGATTCAGGCCATAATCCACCACGCTGACTAAGTGCGGATTGGCATATGTCGTCGAATGTTTGATTCTCGGACAAACCGGTTTCCTCACCATGTTTTTCTCCGTTTTGATGTGTGTGTTTATGTACCGACAATTTGACCGAACGATATAGTATTTGGAGTCTTGTTAAGCGTCTCACAACACAGCACACATTTAATTAAATTGGCGCCTATTTAAGATGGGAGGCATTTGAATACGTAGGGTAGAAACTCTACACTCTTCATTAGTAGATTTTCGGTTGTGTAATCAAAGGAAATATGTAGAGTCCCTGGATTCACCCTCATAGTTCCGGTTTCTGAGATGTAGTTTTCTTTGAGTTATTGAGTTAGATATTCATAGGCTCTCTTTCAGGTCTCATACGATAGTTTTGTGCAAATGATAGACAGACAGACCGATAGAGTTACTTTTGCATTTATGATATTACCTAGAAGAGTTAATATCATAACAATGTTATTTATAACGAAGGTATATTATGTTATTATATATGTTTTTGTATGTTGATTATACATTGAAAACGCATACACTCCAACACTTATTATAGTCTATAGGGGAATTAAAACATCGGAACAATTACTCGCAAAAGATTTATTTTATAAATAAATAATCTTCTTCGATAAATTAACCACATGACGAATGGCAGAGGAGAGAAATCCGACATAACCCACTGCCATCTTCACAAGCCCTGGGTCCAACCTCCTCTCCTACACTTCAAATGTCTAACTAACACAAACAACATTGAAATAAAAAAAATACAGACATCAGAGAAACATTATAATATAGATATGGACTATACCAACACATCGAATCTAGTTATCACCTTAAATGTAGTTTAAATTAAACAATATCATTCGCAGGGGACACTTAGTCACGGCGCTGGTTGGAGCTTGGATTAATGTTTGTCAGACTGTCAGTTGCGCTAAGCCTAAACGCTTAAGGCATAAACAGACCGTTTCATTATTATCGCTTGAGCTTCTGAAATATCATGCAAAACTTGACCGAATTCAGAGCAGGATCTAGAGCAATGTCTTCAAATGTTGTCGTGTTGTAATGTTAACAATTGTTTTATTTTTAGAACTAGCTTCTAACTTTCGCACTTATAATATTAGAAGAATAGGATAGAAGGATAAGAAAGGGATGTTATAGGAATTAATAAATGTTTGAAATTGGTTGAATAGTTACGGATATTAGGACTTCTTATGGTTAATAGATAACCAACTTAATAAACTCTAAAATTATTAATTAAGTTAATTAAGAACTGACATTTTTTTTAGTATGTGTAGATAATTTTGGTATACATGTATATCTGACATGAGTATGTGTAAGTTTGTAAGGATGTGTGTGTGTGTGTGTGTGTGTTTGTTACTCTTTCACCCAAAACCTACTGAACCGTTTGCAATGAAATTTAGTACGTAGGCAGCTGGACAACTGCAATAACATATAGGCCACTTTTTATTCCGTTATTCCTACGGGATACGGACTTACGCGGGTGAAAACGCGGGGCGCAGCTAGTCATCTACAGAGATTGGCATAAATACCTAAATAATAGATAACCAGCACATTGATAGGGGAAGGTATAAGAAAAGCTTTGACGACAGGAATTGAGGAAAGATCTGGGTGAGGAATAGGACACAGATGTCTACCACCACTCACATACGAATCTAACTGGCAAAACATACATGAGGTTTATCTCCACAGTGTAATACTTCCAAACAAAGGATATTCAATTCCTAGTTTTATTTACCCTACTCTATGTTAAAGTCCTTTTACACTATTCCGTTTGAACCACCCATATCACTCATTCGCAAGTGTAATCCGTGTGAAAGCGGCTTCAAATTTCCCGCCAGTGTCAATAAAATGCAAATCGTTGCATAATCTGTGCGGTTTTTGCCGCCAAAACGGTTTGCATTCATTCGGTTACGCTGTCATGGGGCTGCCTGTGTTGAAATTAAATTTCTACCGTTAAATGCAAACAGTCATTATAGGCATCTACATGGAAACAAGGTAAAGGTGTATCGGAGATGAGATTTGAATAATTAATCGACTTCGTTTTACAGAAAATGCAATAACCAGTATAAGTTGACTTGTCACTTGCATGAAGATTGTTTACATCAAAAATCAATTAAAACTGGATCTTCTTTATCCATTTAAGGGTCGATACATAAATGTGAGTAAATAACATCATATGTTACATCAAATTAAAAGAAAGTTTAGAAATTAAAAACTTTTCACTGTCACGGTCACGCTGTAAAGTGTTCGAAACGTCGGGTTAATAATATAATGAATACATCGCGTTTAAAATCCGTTGAAAAGTTTAATTTCTAAGTGTATAATACTAGCGTAAAATCAAACACAAGAAAATACTAAAAAAAAAAGGTTGTTAATCCTTTCCTTATCCCATTCCTACGAAAAAAGGGGGAGGCGTATTCGCTCTGCGTCCATGGGCGGTGATCACTTACCATCAAACGAACCACTACATCAGCTGCCCGCTTATAACATAAAAAATGTATCTCAACATAGATATGGTTTATTATCATTCGATTTGGTATTACTAGAATTGTTTTCATAGAAAGAATTTAATATCGAGTTCAAAGCAAAATCGAGAAAAAAGATCGAATTAAAAAAATTCAATCGAATTAATAACGAATCAATTTGGATAATCGAATCAATTTCAAAGTAAGGCTTCAGAATTGCATGTCACTGTTTTTAATATGTCGACGATAATATAAAGTCATAAGTGATTTTGTCATGCCATGTCATGGCCCTTGGCAGTAATATGGTGACATTTTTATCTTAATAAGATAATTATTACTTTAAATGTTTTTACATTTACTAATACTGACATTTAATAACTGCTTATATTATTAAAAATATTATAAATGTGAAAGTTTGCTTGTTTGGATGTTTGTTCGTCAATCAAGCTGAAATTACTGAACGGATTTTGATATAATCAAATTTTTCATTTAATTTTTTTTTATGTATGTATGTGTGTCTGTGTGTGTTTTTAAATAAATTGCTCTTTCTTTCTTTCTTTCTAATCTGGTATATAGACAGCGTATGAACTGACTTTGGTAAAAGGATACATTTTATCTTGATTAAATGCTCCCTTGGGATAAAACAGGAATATACAGTCAACAAATTATTTGTAAATGTCCAAATAACACGCGGCAGCTAGTATATAAAATTATATAAAATGCAATAAAAAAGAACACACAAATAATTGATGATTTGATAAGAATTTAATTTAAAAATAAGTGTTCTATTGATTTAATTATTCAATTAAATATAATTAGAATAATCCAGCCAGTACTAATGGTAGGACATAAGAGATAGATACTACTTCCTTACTACATAATATCACAAGTAGTAAGCAACTTACTACATATACCTATCTACTGCCTAGCACTTATTGCAAATATATTATATTGTTTTCATTTCGCATTTGATTGGTTTAAAATCGGTTCAATATTTTTAAATTAAAAAAATGTACTAAGTACTCAATTATTTTATACACGATATCTATAGCGCTTTATTTAACTTCAAAATAAAAAACCAGTTCACCAAGCAAAAAGTAAGAACCACAAAAAATACAGTCGAATTAAAAAACTCCTCCTTTTTTGAAGCCGGTTAAAATTGGATTATTACCACACAGTTCCTTTCTTGAATTGAGTTTTTATGAGCACGTAATATCTGCGCTCTTCTTTATTTATTTCTTCTTAGTACCTTCTTATTATCTTCTTTCTTCTAGAAGGATCAAGCGAGCGCCGATTAAAGAATCAGTTCGTTTTGTGAGCTCACGCCAAGTGACGACAAAGCGTACTGATTCTAATATCGGAACTGCTCTTATCTTCTTTTCTTCTGCTCTTCTTGTTTAGATAAGATACCGCTTTTTTGGACTGACAGACAGACAGATAGACAGTATAGTCTTAAAGGTCCCGTTTTACCGATGAAGCATAGAACCCCATTAAGACAAAAAAAATCTTACATAATATGCAATACTTTTAAATGGATAACAGTAAATATCTCACTAGCTGTCCGCCCGCGGCTCTGCTGGCGTATAGACCCGGGGTTTTCTTCGCATGTTCCCGTTTCCGTGGGATTTCCGGGATAAAATCCTATGTCCGACTCCTGGTTCTAAAGTACCTCTACACAAATTTTCAGCCAAATCGGTTAAACCATTCTTGAGTTATAAATAGTGAAACTAACACCACTTTCTGTAATATATGTATTTGTTATTGTTCTTTGTTTCAAAGAGTATTCATATGAATTATAGGAAAAAGTGTTCTTGTATTATTTTAACAATAACAGTATAAACATTAACTCACTTTCACTGGATATCAATTGCAAATATGAATAATATAAGATAGCAAACACAAATAGAATATGTATGGAACAGAATCCAATCATTTATATTGACTCCAATAAATAATACATAAGTACCGATATAGATTGCTCGCTCGATACTACATGATCGTTCGAAGTACCGTACTGCCCCAGCAATGTACACTAAAATGGCGATTAATAAATTTCCTCTGCAAACAAGTTTCTGATATCATGAGTGCTATGAGCCCTATTTTCGCTTAATGAATTATTTATTACTCCCAATAAGTAGATTAAGTTAATTATCTTTTATCGTCCGGAAGTTTTACTGTGTTATTTATGATCTCTTATTTGGCTAAAATCTCCCAATGTCTATTTTTCTCCAATGCATAAGTAATATTGATAAATGACGTAAGCAGGGAATGGAAATTTTAAAGTCTTAAAGACTTATATTTTCGTTCCGTTTGGAGTGGAGACATATTTTCCTTGGGGACTTCGCGAGCGCTACTTTTTAAATATGTTTTTACTGTAGACTCAGCTCGGCTGTAGACTCCTATGCGAACCAAAAGATGTGGCATATACTTTAGAAAGGTATTGTCTGTTTTGTGGACTTCTCATAAGTAGTGTTGTAGACGTTTTTGTAAATGCAATGTGAAGGTGTCCGTAGTTGTACATGTATTTTCATATTAAAAGTTCCATTTTTATATTACATAAATATTATAGCGAATTGATGGTTCGCCTGATGGTAAGCAATCACCACCGCCCATGAACATTTGCAGAGCTGCTGAAAATTCGATGCCCGCTTTTTAGAGGTAAAGGATAAGGAAAGGATTAACGACGCGAGTAAAGGAACGTATTGGGGAGAGGGAGGAAAACGATACGGGTTTCCGGCTCTTCCAGCTCTTGTGAGGTATTATTAATTATATGTAACAGAAAAAAAACCGGCTTCAACAGGCCAGGACTAGACAAAATTTAATTGGGACCAGATGGAAGGCACTATTTCAATTTAAAAATTAATCATAAAAATCGGTTCTACCCGTAAAATGTTATACACAAACACAAAAATACAATCGAATAGATAACCTCCTCCTGTCGGAGGCGATTGAAAAACATAAAAATTTGAATTTTCGAGAAATATTTATTCAAAAGTTTATCTATCTACGGTACAGTTAAGACATAAACACTTTCACATAAAACTTCCGTATCTCGAAACACGATCGAGCGTGACCAAAAATTTACCATACACTATTTAATATCGTATCGAGTAAAGCATTTGTCATTCAGTGATATCATTTCAGATGTCGGTCAAATGATATCAACGATATGGGAAATTTACGATTGGACCGATTTCCACGCTTGCGAAACTTGATAGAATAAAATGCTCTGATATTTATGGACAATTCTCTGTGTGCAATATAAAAAATGTTTCGCTTTATGGGTACGTTTGTTTTTATTATGTTTGGTGTTTGAAGGATACCATAACTATATAGTATCCCGAATGTAGACACGAATGTGTGTGAATGGATACCATAAGTATACAGTGTATTATGCTTAAGGGCACTTAAATTCTTGCATACGCGGATTACGTAAAAAATACTTCAAGAATAAAACAAATAAAAAAAAACGATGCTTGGATTTTTTTTTTATATCATATCGGGCAACTGAGCTGATGGTTCGCCTGATGGTAAGCGATCACCACCGCCCATGAACATTCGCAAAGGTTGGGCTTCTGCGAATGCGCTGCCCGCTTTTTTGGGATAAGGGAAAAGGAATGGATTAACGACTGGAAACAAGGAATGGACTGGGACGGGTGAGGAAAAGGAAACGGGCCTCCGGCTCCCCCACTCACCGCACGAAACACAGTGGCACGCCACTATTTCCCGCCGGTTTTCTGTGGGGGTGTGGTACTTCTCCGGTGCGAGCTGGCCCAATTCGTGCCGAAGCGTGCTCGACTCCCACAATAAACTGTATGTTGACATCCCTAAATTCGCACAACCGACATTTATCGCTCCGCTTATTGAATCTATAAATATATAATCTTATACGAAATCGCGCATGGTGTTGGCAAATTTCCGGGTTTTTAGTCAGGGCTGTACAAATAGAGATTTAAAAATTTGTCTAATAGAAATGCGTTAGGGATTTTATAGGCATTTTTTACGTAATCAGCGAACTACAGTGTCCAGTATAATATCCAATGAGCGTTGTGCACCACATGCAAGACACTCTGTAGAATCAGTCCGCCCCGCCTTCGCTCGTAATAGATAATTTAGAGCCTTATAGCACTAGCCTATAGGCAGCACGGTAACAAATTTTGTATTATCCTGTAGTTCCTGGGATTAACGTATTCACATACAAACAAACACTTCAGCAGCGCATATTATATTTATTAGTATAGAATCTGCATATTGATACGTATGTTAATAATGTTCCAACATGTATTTTTGCACAATTTGATCCTTAACTGACCAATCATCCGAAAGTGGGAAATAAAAGGCTATGAAAGTTTGTGCTACTGATGTAACGCAACTCTCTTTTATATCCTATCTCGTTTTTGATGAAAACAAGGATATAAAAGAGGATATGATTATTCATATCATAGAGATACTTCTTCTGTGAATCTTTGTTAGAAAAAAAATCCTTAACAGTTTTTTTGCGTTGCAGTTTTTTTGCAAATACAATAGGTGTAGTGTTAACGGATATTCACAACAAAAAATCAATGTTAATGAGTGATAAATTGGTCTTTATTTAGCTAGGAACAAAATCTAAATAGCGTACTATGCGTAATTGCATTTAATACAATAGGTACTACGTATAACTTAATTTTAAATATATGACTTATTGCTTGTACTCGTACTGTTACATCTAATCATTTATGACTAAATTAAATAACACAATTTAACATAATACCGCATAACAATAAATGCGAAACTGGATATTTCGCGAAAATCTTTCGTATTTGACACAATCAAAAATAAATAATTAAAATATCATTAATGGTGTATCGAATTCAAAGTTTCTTGGAGGAAAACCGTTAGTAATCTTTGGTAATCCGTAAATTTCATAATCACTTGAAAAAATATATTATTAATCAGAGAGATGATTTACTAAATAAATTTAGAATACGATTATTAACATAAATCGAAATTAAAAAATAAATATTTTTGAAAGCAAATTGTATAATTCATATTTTTCAAAACAATTGCTCTAATTTAAAAGGAAGAAATCAGGTAAAATTTTCATAAAATAACCCATTTATTTTACGTGGATTACACCTAAGGCATTAAGACGTGTTTAAAGTATTTATTTAATAACAAATAACACAAACATCACTTTGAATATGAGAATTATATAATTTGCTTTAATTTTAATAATAAAGGTTACTTATAAAGGTAAGCAACAATTAAAAGCATAAAAATGCAATTTGATATTTTCGAGAAGACAAATCCATTAATTTAAAGTAGAATCTACTAAATTTTTAGAACATTAATTTTTTTACATTAAGTGACTTACCATTACTTACTAATTAAATAGAATTAATTATAGGATAATTTAGAATTATTCAGTTTTGATGTTTTCGTGATAAGATCTATAAAGCGTTTATTTATGTATCTCTATAAACAAGCGAACTCAGGGTTAGAATTCAATGTAAAGGTCACGTCACAATGGACCGCATTTTTGCCCTTTTGTTTAGTGTGTCGTGGCCCTTATATCTTCAATAATACATCAGCCAAAGAAACCAAAATATAATAGGTAGTCCATCTTTAATATGTCAATTTCTTATTAAACTCGAGTTTCTCATACCTTAAACCTGTATTTTAATTTCTATAGCCGATATATTATGTAAAAGGCTAAAATAAGACAGCCCATAAAACTAACTGGCTTTTCATGGGTTATGTTAACTTTTTTTGAAATATTAACCTACTTTTCATTCGACAATGCATCTTACTAATGGTAAGTAAAAGTCGGTCGAGTAAATAGTTCTAGAGTTAATCAACTAAAAAGCAAAATCGAAAATCTATTATATTTTTATAATTACTTTTAATATGCGAATACTGTGATCATCAACGTCATTACTTCATATTCGTCACCGGCCCATTTATCATTATAAGATATCATTGGTTTATATCATAATCCACCACGCCAAGTGCGGGCTGGCAGATGTCACATGTCATCGAATTTTTATATATTGGACATGGCGGATGCCTCACGATGTTATCTTTCAACAATTATTTCTTGCAATCTCTTCTGTATTTGTACTTTCGGTTGAAGGTTCTAATCACTGAGGCACTCTTTAAAAAAATAAATGTGTTTGTGTATTAAAATAATACCAATAAAATCGTGGTTTCAATACCGTTTTATAGCGATTAGACACTAAATTGATATATTTATAAGTCATTAAAACATAGCCATAAATTGAACTACGGTTATCAATTATTATTAATTTTTTATCATTATTCTCAATTCCTATTATAAGTGCAATAAAATCATTCTTATTTATTTATAATAAGCTAAGAATTACCCATGAAAAGACAGTCCTGCTTACCACCACTATTTAGAAAGAAACATCATTAATTTATTTGTACGTTTTCATAATAAATTCACATTAAAATGCAAATTAAAGCCTACAACTATAAATTATTTATCTATTTTCATTAATCTATGTTAGTGTAAAGGAATTTAATCTACAATATAATTATAATTTTATTCTAAACGTAACTAAATCATAAGTTTAAAAAATAAATACAACACAATTCTGATATAGACATCAATACACAATTTTACAATAAGTAAAGAATACGTAATTAAATATAAATCTCTACAAAGATATTAACACCTGTTCAAATAACGCGAATTTTAGATATCAAAATGTATGGTACCTACAATAAAACATCGTTTTTTGAAGAACGCTGAAACCAAGACTAATTAATCTTAAAAGTCCGTTTGAGCTAATTTCTTTACCGTAGATGTTTAATTCGAAAATTACAAAACCATTGCCGGCCACTGAGCTAACTTGACAGTTCAATCAACTTTGGCTAAAATTGCCTTTGAAACATCAGCGCTCTCATTTAAGAGAAACGGGGAGGTAATTGAGCCCGTGGATTCGAATTTAATACGATTAAGGCTTCTGTGACTTCAATTTAATTTAAATTTTGTTTAATCGTATTGTAATTTTTGTCTCCTTCCCTGGAGTGGTAAAATATTGATTTAGTTTAAACGAACAATTTTGTATTTATAATTTACAATGACATTGTTTCTATAAACAGGGCTGACACATCTTTCAAAACAATTTTCGCGAATTATACAATAACAAATTATTTGCAATTATTTCTATATGCATTAAAGTATACAAATAAACAACGGAGCTTACTGTATGAAATCGTTCTTGTAGCTCGTGGTCGAACACGAAAATAAAGATTTTAAATTAACGTGACAACCCTGATGACATCATCATCCGACACGGAAGTTAAACTATTCGGTTTCATTCCTAATTAAAATAACACTTGAATTTGTTAACAACGTTTGATAAGTACCCAATTTATTGTAAACAAAAAACCCTCATTACTTTGTGTTGTAAAGCGAATTATTTCAACAACGCACAACGAGTGGCTTAAATAAAAAGACCATTGAAACATTAAGCTTTTGTCTCCGATGTAGGCTTGAAATTATCTTTTTATCCGCCTTTGTTATCTCCTCAAATGCTTTTGTATTCAAATGTGTGGTTTTGCCGATAGGTACGTTGTAAATATTTTATATTTCTGATGGCAAAACTATCTATCGCGTTCTTTGTTGTGCGTTACGTACAAAGAGTATGTATGCGACCTGATTTTCCAGCTTTCATATTTCCAGATTTTCGTGAATTATTTACTTTTTGTACATCTCTTTTAAATAAAGAGTAGGTATATTTAAAAAGCCATGTGATTAAAATTATAATTAAAAAATGACAGCAGATTTTTATCTTTTTAAATATTCCGGTTAATCAGACATATATTTTGCCAAGAAATTTCTCGAGTTATTGATGTTTGCTGTGAAAACTGCTTTTTGAATTATATGATATTATTTTAAGTCACATTCTGTTCGTTGTTTGCAAAGCAAATGTGTTTGGTTAGGACAGTCAGTAACGTGGCTATTTATATTGAACAGGTGCTAAAAGAATCACGTTATTAAACTAAAATTAATATAAATTATACATAAATAGTAAGAAAAAATACACATTATAGACATACAGACAGAAATTCATTACAGAATAAATCCATTTGTGTTTATAATTTGTAAAATATTTAGTTTACCCCAGTGCAAACTAAGACATGTCATATAATTAATTTTACCATATTAAAAAAAAATAACATAATTCAAATCATATAAATTAAAAATATAATAAATAGAATAACAATCGCCATTACGCGCGTCAATGTAAAACTAAAATGGCGACTGTGACAGCTAGGGCAAATATTGCAATGGCTGGTTTCTGTGTGTACGCTGAGTTACATTCGTCCGAATCGCAGCAGAACGTGCGTGCTCCCCACCATTCTGTGAACAAATACAATGTTAATAATTCAGGACAAGATAAATTTTAAATAATTTAACATATTTAAAAGTATCAACATTCAAAAATGTAACGATTCTTATGTATGAAATTCTTTTTAATGGACAAATAAAATACAGCAGAATGTCGTCTTATAACTAAAGCTTGGCTAACGGATTTTCATGTTATTTGGTTTTAACTCACAATTGTAATTGCTTCTTAATTATAATCTTACAAAAAGTCTACCTACGCGGTATGAACTGCTGTAATTCAAAGTTATAAAAAATAACTTATATATCTATACAAGCTATCTTATATAGATAACTTTAAATTTTCAACCCTTCTCTATATTTACTGGTAAAAACAATTATTGAAAAACTCTGTTATGCAATTTTATATCATGACATTTACTTTTATTTTTAAAAATATATGACGTTACAAAGAAAATATAAACCAACCAGCATAAAATTGAATTTACAATTGACCAATTTTGTTTTTTTTAACTCATATATTTCATCATAGCTAAAACGAAAGGTGGTAAATCGATTTAAATTGTTCCATGTACAAATAAAACACAATCAATTTCACGTATTTCTCCATCAAAAAGGTCCTTTAATGACCCGTATCGAAATTACATACCTTTGTGTTGACCCTACAATAATTTGTTCTACCTTTCGAATTTGCTGCGTATCTTTTTCAACAAATGTCATGCATCGTTAAATACCTCAATACATTAATAAGCAACTTATACTCTGTATTTTTATTTTATGTCATTTCTTTTTTGTCCGATTCTAAATTGCCATTGTTTTACTTTCATAATTTCTCAATTGTATGTTAATACTGGATATGTATATGTATAATATTTTTCTTAACTTGTGGTGTATCCGCGCGCGCGCGGATTGTGTTTGTGTATTTACACACACACACGCACACAAAGGCGCTCCATATCGAAATATATAATCGCACCAACTGTCATGAAATAAATCTATGTTTAAATGGCAATCGAAAGAGTAAGCTGGATAATTTTCAGCTCTTCTTTGTATTGGATCAGTTTTTCATATTTTGTTAGGTATTTATTTTATGTAATAATTATTCAAATTTAGAACATTTAACCGGGTTAATTTTTCACACCGTTGAATCAAAAATACGAATACACTTAAATGTTATTCCGAAACTTTGATTGCCCAATTCTAACAAAACTTCGCAATCCCTAATATCATATATAATCCTATTAAATTTAGCATACATGAATATGCAACGCTATTATTAAATCGGTCCAAAAATAGACAGCACTCGACATTCATCAACTATGATATTTATATTATAGACTGAAATGGAAACCTTTGACTGAAATTTGTCCTTTTCTAGTCAGATTTAGAGTCTATTACAATATTTTGATATCTAGTTGTTTTGGAAACATTTCACCAAAAATGGTTAGTAAAAATAACAACAAGAACATAATTTACTAATCCAGTATAATTGTGAAAAATATTGATTACTAGCTATCCGCCTACGGCATTGTCAGGGTGTGTTTTCAAGAAGCTGTGACCGTGCTCCGTCCACAAGAAGGACTCTTGTTACCACTTTTATCTATTTTGTGATTTAAAGTCACCATATTTCCCAGTCATATTTTTCCACCTTCCAAACCTTTCAAAGCCTCGCATCTGAACCAATAGTCCGAGGCACTCCATTGCCTCACTAAGATAGTCAGGTGAGACAGAAAAATGTTACCCGACAAACAAAATGGGTTCTCTTACGAGATTATAAATCACACAACATTACGATCCCAAGAAGGCTCTTGCGTGTTTGATAAATGCTATGCCGCTTTAGTGAATCCCTCAAATCCTTCTCGAGAAAACATTTAGATCCAGAAAAACTGACTTGTTTATTTTTTCTTTGAATCCAGCCTCGCTGCTCAGTTAGATATTAATTATTAAGTGGGATTATAAGTCTTTGCGGCAAATAATAAAATGCTTGTATTTGAATAATCTTTATACATATAGTTACTTTATACTGTGTGCTTGTTTGTTTGTATTGCTGTCACGACGTAAACACAGCGTCGCTCCGAAGAAGGCTATACGCACAATGAGTTGATTGATGGATTATTTTTCCTCGAATCGAAATTTCATCATTTTTCAACTTTACATACCAAGGAAAACCAACACTTGTATATCCTGATGAAAACAGAATCCCTTGGACTTCAATTGAAAACTAGACGGTTCGAGACCGGACGATCGTTCAAAAAAAGATCAATTTATCTGCACATTATCTGTATCACCACTGCTCGATACGCTGAAAATCATCGCGTGCAAACCGGAATGTCTACGAATAAAAAATTTCTACTTCATGTAACATCTGCATACCCACACTTGGCAAGCGTGATGATGGCCTGAATCTTCATAGGAGGCCTGTGCCCTTGACTAGATCAAATATGGTTTAATGATAAATAGAACTCAAGAAGTGGCTAACGTAAAATAGGGGTAAAAGTTCCACATTAGCTATTTAAATATTCCGTAACCGACAATACGCCAACGTGACTTCCATAAAACCGTGTCATTTGGATAGTGGCATAAAATTATTCCCGCCACGTATTGGAGGTTTTCCTCCGCTTTATCCACACGTTAAAGTTAAGTCGATATTGATGGTAAAATATCTTGCTTTACATTGCGATAGATGCAGTGTGAATAGATTTAGAAAGTTTTCTGTGATTTAGAAGTTACGGTTTTCTCGCTTGTTATTATTATCATGGTAATAAGACAATAATAAAGTTCTCTTTCATGTTTTATCTTGATTAAAAAGTTGAAATTAAAGTTGGTAAAGAAACGTTTTATTTAACAGACTCAGATTTTTTTAGATAATTTCCATATGTCTAGATAACAAAAATCATATATTTTCGAGAAACATCAGCGAATTAAATGATCTTTTTTTTTATTTTTTATCTCCAACTTTGACCTCGTTCCTGATCTTGAAACACTCCATTCACTTCCTATTGCCACAAAAAATTGGAACTGTGGAATTCTCAGCCAAATTTTGAACTAGATTCTTCGATTCAAAATACGTTATTTCCTATCGATTCGGAAAATATTATCATCGTAGAATCTGGTAACATGGCCGCCTGCCAACGAACAAAGCGGGCCTCGCAATTTCAAATATTCGAAGCCAAGATATGAATAAAACATTTAAATTAATCATTACATTCTATTGTGTGGTTCTATGTGATATTTACTATTACCCGATGGTTATTCAATTTTGCATAACAGGAACGGCAAATTACATTTGACCCCATGCTATAGCTATTTATAGAGTTCGACAGTTTAACATTGAAAATCTTGATGTTTATCTTAAGTAAACCTTATCTTGGAACTTCTACATGTATTTATTTACATGTAAATCAATCAATTCGTTATTTTATGTACATTGTGCATCGGTTAGGTTGGCTGTGTGTTTATTCATTCCTACGAAGATTGTGCTCGTCCTAATTTAATTTTTATGTTTTAGCAAATTGTGATATGCTAGCATATGCTAGATATGCTAGCAAATTGTGATAGGTCTCAAGTCGGCGTTCGATAATCTAATTGTTATAATAAATCTAAAAAAATTGTAGGTAATTAAAATCAAAATGGAGATAAGATTAAACTAGCAAAAAAACGGTAGTTTAGGCGGGTTCGCGAAGTTTTCCATCGAAATTGCCAAGTTTTGTTGACTTATGTGGATAAAAAAATAATTTTAGCTTTGATAAAATATCTAGACATGAATAGAAAAGGCAATGTGCATGTCAAAGTCCAAAAATGAAACATGGTTTCTCAGTGCACAAAAAGAATGCGTATATTGTGAGAGTATAGGACTCGCTTCACTCGTCCTGATTATCGAAACTATCATAAACATCTTATCAGCTAAAAGGTACAAAAAGACAGCAGACGCACTTAATTCAATTAAAAATCAGTTACAGCAAACAATAGGAGCAAATAGCGAAATGAGGCAGGCATTTGTAAAGAGTCCCACGCAAATGGAGTGTTATGTAGGACATTCGCGTTAACGTACACAAATAAACACGCCGGGAGTTCACGTAATGCGAGAAAAAGTACAAACAAATTTGCTTCACACAATTTCTTTTATGACTCAGATTTGCTAGCTACGAGTACATAGCGTATTATGTACACGGCGGATATACATGGTAGTCGAATGTTTTCAAAGTATAAGAAATGGTGATTTTCGAAATTTGAAATGTTTTCGACTTCCAAGAAATAAGGGACATCAATTCAATGGTTTTGTAATTGTTACCTCACAATTATTTACTGGGTGAAGCGATGTACATGATTCTGTATTTATTTGAAAGCTGGTACCCCCAATGTGTTCCTATTTAAAGTTTATCTAGTTCGGACAATTTGAAGACCCTTTAGTTTTCGTTTAAAATAATGATCAATTATTTGAATTCAGAAGGAATCTTGTAATCTGTGGCAGTACTAACAATTATTTTTAAAAAGAAATAGATCATATTAGATGTCAGTTATAAAAAGGGACAAATGACATTGAATCCTACTGATCCATGAATGGTGAATGCATGTGTGTGAAAATTACCTAAGTAGGTAGTATTTACACACATAACTAAGTAATTGATTTACCTGAAAATGTTCTACTGAAACTGAAATTAGGTTCAGCTGAAATAATATCCTACTAGTTTTTTAGACATTTTAATATCTTAAAAAATTGCATATTTATTTTCACACCAGCAAGTGTACACTTTAACAGATTGCTTTTTAATTAAATTGTGTTCGAATATGAACTGAGGACAGATAACAACGCTTTATTTTATTAGGCGATATGATGTCGGTTTTAATTAAATTGTAAATAATATGCTTTATGCTTTACAGTCCGTATATTATGTTTAAATTCATTTTTAAATAGTACGCTTCTACAGAGTTCATATTTAATTAATAAAAAATGAATTTTGGTTTATTTCTGATAAGTTGGAGGCAATTTAATGTTTTATTAAAAATAGTTATGACAAAGTTCAAACGCACATAAAGAATATATTATCTATTTGTTTCTTTTTTTCTTTCTGTCTTATGACTTACATTGTATAAAGCAAAGTCGCTTCCTGCGTCTGTATGTATGTATGCTTAGATCTTTAAAACTACACAAGAGATTTTGATGGGGTTTATTTAAATAGACATATTGATTCAAGGAGAAACTTTGTATGTATAATAACATCTATTAAACTACTCCGAATTTAACGAGTCCGAAGCCGCGAACAAAAGCGATATATACATAATGCTACTAAATTACTTTACAAATCCTAAAATTCATGACTCAAGAAAAATTTTCATCGCGGAAAAGCACGCTTAGGATCTAGGTCAAAATGTCGACTAGAACCGCAATTAAACACTATGCTTGTCACACAGTTGTACGGTACGACTTTCACGCACTTCAAGCCTTTCTGGAGGTAACCTTAACCAATTGTATAATATTTCTGTTCTCTTATAATGTGCGTGATATCTGAAGATTTAACACTACATAGTATAAACAATGTCGCTTTCTCTATCTGCCCCTATGTCCCTATGTATGCTTAAATCTTTAATTTGTAGAGTGAGTCGAGAGGAAACGTGCGACCCTGCGGGCATAAGCTAGTTTAATATACCATACAACATTAAAAGAATAAAAACAATTCGTTACTGAGGCGGGATTCGAACCTGCGGCAACGCCTGTCCTCTCGACAAGCCGTGATCTCACCTCAATAATCAAATATCTTCTATTCTTTGTCTTGTGCACATGATACCCTTAGGCACATGAAACCTTTCGGTGCGTTGTATTTTATGTTCCACGCCATCTATTGAGACGATTAACAACTATCTCAACCAAACAACAACATTATATCAATGATTACAATATTGCATCGATGGAAAGATGATGGATGCCTTTGGTGAATTTTATTTTCTTTTTGATGGGATTAAATCATCATCAAAACATCGAGAGCCGAACGTATTTCCCGTTCTCGGACATCCAAAATAAGAAATTTGCTATAGAAATAGTTATATGTTTTCCGTAGTTTTGAATGTGACATATTATATACATATTAGTGCAATTAATAAACATCAAAAATAAAATACCTTTTTCGCTGCATGTCGGCACGCAATCTCGCACCACCGTCAATTCGCTTACATATTTCTGTAACAATGACAATTAAAATTTAAATTATTTTAATCTATATATATAAAATTCTCGTGTCACAGTTTTCGTTGCCATACTCCTCCGAAACGGCTTGACCGATTCCTCTGAAATTTGGTAAGCATATTGGGTAGGTCTGAGAATCGGCCAACATCTATTTTTTATCCCGATATTCCTACGGGATACGGACTTACGCGGGTGAAACCGCGGGGCGCAGCTAGTGTTTTATAGAAATTAATAATTTTAATGTTTTATAGAATTCAAATGCCTTATTATTTTTTACCATAATATTGCCTTTGAAATGTATTTTTAAAGAATAGAAAAAAATTGATCACGTGGTGGGATTCGAACCTGTGTCTTTTTGCCAAACCGGAGCTACCATAGACCCACGACTCCACTTATCGAGGCTAGCAGCAAGTTTATTCAAAAAAAAATTCGTAATCCTATCCTACTAATATTATAAATGGGAAAATTTTGTGAGAATGTTTGTATGTTTGTTACTCTTTCACGCAAAAGCTACTGAACCGATTGCAATGAAATTTGGTACGTATATAGCTGAAGAATTGGAATAACATATAGGCAACTTTTTATCTCTATATTCCTATGGCATACAGACATACGCGGGTGAAACCGCTATCGAAAAATAAACTGTTCTTTTTATCAAAATTAAAAAACGCTAACCCCGAACATTATTAATACAAATTAATTAAAAACCGTAAACCGTCTCCCGGAGATACTAAAAACTTGTAAAGGTTGTTTTAATGGGTTGCTAGCCTTAGGAAGGGTTCATAACGGCTAATGTATTCAAATAAGGGGGAGTTTACTTAGCGAAATAATTTAATGGATGTGACTTATCATGCTGTTTGGAATAAATTTAGTTTATCGTTGAATTTTCGATAAATAAAAATCGATAACTGCTTTGTGTATATTTAATAGTCATTTATGTATAAACTATTAGCAGTTTTATAATATTACTAGCTGTGACCCGCGGTTGAAACCGCGTAAGTCCGTATCCCGTAGGAATATCGGTATAAAAAGTGCCTGTGTTATTTCAGTTGTCCAGCTATCTACGAAGCGAATAGTATTATTATTCACCAATAGATGTCAGGAAAAAAAAACACGAATATGACATTATTTCAGTTGTCCAGCTGTCTACGAAGCAAAATAGTATTACTATTCACCAATAGATGTCAGGGAAAAAAAAACACGAATAAAACACGAATATGACATTTTCTAAAAAAAAAATCCTAGCTAGATCGATTTATCGCCCTCGAAAACCCCTATATACTAAATTTCATGAAAATCGTTGGAGCCGATTCCGAGATCCCAATTATATATATATATATATATATATACAAGAATTGCTCGTTTAAAGGTATAAGATTAATCAATATATAGTATAAAACAGAGACGCTTTTTTAGACTTTGTATGTCTCTAAAACCTAGTTAATACATAAGACTCAAAGGTGAAAGTCCCAGCCATGAAAATTTATTTTGATGACGCGGACGAAGCTGCGGGCATACTAGTATTAAATAAATAGTCATCATTTAGACATAAAAACTGCTAGTCTAGAACTAAATCCTACATTTTTGTAGTTGTAGCCCTAAATTTATTTTTGTCTAGCCCAACGCCATTTTCGTAGCACTCAGCCATGGTTTATAAATTTTTATCAGCTACGCCGTAGCCTTTTGTAGGCAATTTGCTACAGGATTCGTAGCGGTATTGCAAAATATTTGCGTGTGTTATGATTTGTGTAAAATGAAAACGTGTTACGCAATGTACGTAAATACCTTTATTTTTTCTTTAAAAACAATATAACGGGCTATTTTACAAAATAGCATTTGTAAATCTTAAGATTTGTTGTTATGTATTGTTAATAATTTTGTTCTGTGGATATAAAAAGTCAATCAAATCAAAAGTTTTTCAATTATTTTGATTTTCTTATATCATCAATAAGATATTATACTTCTTAGCTAAGTCAGTTATGACTACGACTTTAATTTGTAATACAATACTGAAGAAAATAGCTAACTAAATGATAAATCAAACATTTAAAATACATTTACATATTTCTATAAACAGTCTCACTTAAACAGCAAAAGACATTCACCATATAATCTTTTTTTTTTAATTTTCCCATATTGGGTGTAGAATCCACGACCTCTGGTGCTCCAGATTACTAACCACTGAGCCATCGACCAACGCTACGAATCAACTAACATGAACTAACTGTCAAAGTTACTGCATTTCCTTCACACTTTGTTGAACACGGTTTGTTTACGGTCGTTATAAAGTTTTGTTTTTGAATATTTAAAACTTCAACAAATTGCGATAGGGTTTCGATTTATGATATGTGAATGCATGCGTTAGCCATTCGTAAATTCAACCTTATTTATCGTTATATATGACATTTTAACCAACGTATAATATAGAAAAACTAAAAACTAAATCGTGAATTGTATGGTATCTTAATAAGACTTCTCAGTAATGCCAATGAAATTATCCCATGATATAAATTTTCCATAGTAATTTAGTCGCGATTCGATTGAACTTTTAATGAGCTACATTGATCATATTATATACTAGAACTCGTCCCGGCTTCACCGGGATATCAAAATTACTGTTTTATCCCTAGGGAGCATTTAATCGGGATAAAAAGAATCCTAACATCCAAGTCGGCTCATATCATATCTGTATACCAAATTTAACAAAATCCGTTCATTCGTTTCAGCGTGATTGATTGACAAACATCCAGACAAATAAACTTCCATATTTATAATATTAGTGTGAAAGTGCGATTTAGCAAATTACGAAATCCATCAAATCATTGACACAATTCAAGCATTTTTAAGTTAGCAACCCAGGGACCCAGTAGTTATTGAGTAAATGGCAAACGATCTCGCCTGGCTTTTATAATCATGAAGATAATAGTCATATTATGCTCACCAGATCAAGTCAAGGACCTTACAGTTCGCTGATATTTTAAAATTTTCTTCTTCCACAAATAAACAACGAAATAGAAATCAGCGGTTATCAAAACGTCAGTTAGGCACACAATGGTCACGGTTGAAGTTTTTCAATTATAACTTTCAGAAGCCCACTATCGTATCGGAGATTGAATCAAGATTTATTTGTGACCTACGAGATTTAGAATTGTGATAAAAAAAATGGTTGTGGTTTTTTACAAGTGTTCCTTGTTTTCGAAACTAGTTTGACCTTTAAGCTATAATTGGATTCAAGTAGGTACGTTATAAGTTCAGTTATTTTCACCATTCACGAAAAAAATATATATTAATTTACCTTTTTACATTCTCTTGTTTATGATTCTGTTATGTACATATAACACGCATTAATTATAAGAAGATGCATAAGGCCACCCAGTAAGAACTTCTACCCGGTAACGATTGCAACATCGCGCACACCTGCGGTACACCTGCGGTTCCAGAAAAGATGACGGCAATCCACGACCACGACGCTGCCCCGCCGAAGAAACACTCTTGGTTCCAACATTGAACCGGAGGGACGTAGTAAATAAGTTAGATATAATTTAAAATGTAATTTTTTTATTACATTAAATTATTAATAAGTAAATTTCGTTTTTTTTTGCGCCTTCGCGGGTCGGTCAATTTAATTATTCTATCTAAAAATAACATATGTCGTTTCTCATTTGTTTAGCAGATATTTAAGTTTTATTAAATTCAGATTATAAACTCATTAGTAAGAAAGCAACTTCAACTGAAATTGCAGTTGATAGTTGAGTTCCAAAAAAACTAACTACTCGAAGGACTAATTTAAAATAAGTCCTTTCCGTTGTGTTAGGATAAGGTGGTTAAACAATATAATGTGGTTAAGAAAATTTAGATTTTATGTCCCATTTAATATGGTCTAGGTCTGATGATATGAAGGCTGTTAAGTTTTTATTAACAATTATTACATAATTTTTTACAATGTACACTCACCGTATTGTAAGTTTATTTTTACTTTGAAATATTACGTTACCCTTATTAGTAGTTTTTTTGAAATAGAACCCTTGAAGAAATTGCTAACAGTGACACTAAAATATAACACATTTTTATAATCTAAAAGAAAGTAAGGAAATACCTTTAATTACAAATATAACTACAACAAAATACAATTACAATACAATTAACTTTTTAATTATCAAAAAGTGTTTCAAAACGGCAGCTTTTGCCTTAACGCTTGGAGCGCCAGAACAGATACATGTGTATGTTTTTCATGTGTATGTTTGCAATACAATGTACGTTTCATATCATTTATTACGTACAGTACATTAAGATCCTATTGTCTGTGTAATATCCCCTGGAACAGACAATATAAATTCGGTGCCAATAGTCAAGATGACAACATGTAGTGAGGTCGTTTGTTGCTGTCGGTGACGTTAAGTGCGCGTTGGACTTATCGAAAGATTCACGGATTCTGATATATTACAGCGCGTGACTTTGAATCTTATTGCACATTTGTGCAGGATACATTTTACAAGCGACGTTCTAAAAACAAAGGCTCAGTTCGATTGTATTTTTGGCTATGTGACGCGATAGCTACGAGATACGTGGGTTTTCAACAGATTGACGTGATTGTTTTTGTGTTTGATAGCTGTTATCTATAACTAGCTGCGCCCCGCGGTTACACTCGCGTTAGACCATATCCCGTAAGAATATCGGGTGAAAAATTTGCCTATATGTTATTCCAGTTGTCCAGCTATCTACGTATCAAATTTCATTGCAATCGGTTCAGCAGTTTTTGCGTGAAAGAGCAACAAACACACACATCCTTACAAGCTTTCGCATTTTTAATATTAGTAGGATATCATGCTTCCATTTTAGATGTCGCGGTACTTTCCCTCCCAGGGATGTCGGTGACCGTTTTTTGTAGAAAATTAATTAAAGTTTGACCATAATATGTACATCAGACTAATAAAAAAACAAACATTCTTCCATTGGTAGCTGTTTGAAATTTATGTTTAATATCATGAAACCTGCTTAAAAATTATATTTCTTATTATATTGATATTATTTTGTGTCAATACTAATATATTATGCAAAAACATAATAAAGTTGATTTTTTATGTTATCTGTAGTTTAATATAGCTTATATCATCTTGTGTTTCGTATTTTCAAAATTACATCAAAATTAGAAATTTGAGTGTGAGATTTTGATCAACATAAAAAAAAACCATTCAGTTATCTCATTACATTCCTTCATTATTTTATACACGCACAAACTACCGAAAATCCCTTTATAACCTTTAGAACAGTTTACATCTAGCACTCTCAAAGACCTGTTTCACATATCTGCTCGTATCTCCCATTACCTTTATATCCACGCTTACAATTTGGTGAGAGCCAGTGAACACTTATAAATAGCCTAATTAAGAAATTATTGTAAGTTGTAACCAACTAAGTTTTGACGCCGCACGTGAATTTTAAACATTACAGCTTATGATGTTGTTTGAGAAGACTTAGAGAAGTGAAAAGCCCAACTGTAACTAAAAAAAGAGGATTCAGAACTAGACGGAAATGCGAAAATCTGAAATTTTCCTATGCATACTTTTTATTCATTTTCAGTAGGTATGAATTTTACAAAAGTATTACAAATAAAATTATACGTCTGTTTTAAAACTTCTATACCGTTATTCAGTTAATTACTAGTAAATGTTTACTTGAAAACGTTAACTTATGATGTTTAATGCTATTCGTTTTATTTGCTTATACTTTGCAAATATATTTTCAACTGACTACAAAATAGAAGAAGGTTAATACTTCTGACAGCCTCCTTGGTACAGTGGTTAACGCGTGAGCGTAAGACCGAGGGGTCCTGGGTTCGAATCCCGGTGGGGACGCACAAAAAAAAATGTCTCGGTCTGACAGGACACAGAAGACTGATCACCTACTTGTCCATAAAGAAAATCGATCAATGAATAAAGATGCATATCATCTGCCCCATACCCCAGTAGGCGACACGGGACTTCACTTTTTTTTATTACTTCGACTACATTTTTTTGTGTTTGCCAATTGATATTGAAGTCGGCAATCCATTTGTAAAAACAATGTCAGCATCAACCTTACTCTTGTCTAAAATAATTCATGAGCGGTGGTATCGCTTACCATCAGGCGACCCACCAGCTCCATAGCCGACAGTGACTTAAAAAAAAAAGGTGTGTGTGCGATTCACACATGATAGAAGTGAAACTTCAATAAATCGTCAAAATAATGAATAAAATAGTATGTATATTTCTGTCTCAATCTTTGCCGGCTTCATTCTACACATTTTTGTATTTCTGTCTCTTACCTGTCGTTTTTCCCTTGCATCAGGTTTGAAATCACAACGATTCTAAAGAAGTTTCACTTCAAAAAACGATGAAAGTGTTGCTATTAGCAAATAATTGAGCTATAACATTTGTAAATCGTGCTCAACCACATGCTAAATTCCTCTATTTTTACATATTTACAAATGCACAGCCATCTTGCGATTTGTTTAACGTTCTATACTCATTTCTATATAAATAGGGTCGGGTTACGTAAGTTTCGGGTCAAGGGTTGATCTAATTTTGTGGTAAGATATACTGGCTCTCCGTGTGGTTTATGTTATGTCTTGGGGCTAGTTTCTTAAGGGAATTGCGATAATATGTAAAATAGTGACGCAAAGGTGTTTTCTTGGTATGTTGAGTGCAGAAATTGAGGGGTTGGTTTTGTGGATAATTTATAATTATTAACCCGTAGATAATGATTTGAGTTAATATGGCATTGAAATAGTTGAGACAATCATCGCCAAAAATATTATAATCATTGATATACACAATAATCTAATTAAATTATAACACCCTTCGCAGTCTTAGATTTGTTTGTATAGACAACGCATGTACCAAGGCCCTTGCAAATGTTCATGGGTGGTCGTAATGGTTTAACCAGGCGTACCACCCGCTCTAATGCGTCTATTAAATAAAAAAACAACATAAAGACCTACATGTATCATACAAATAGAATATCACAGCTTGCAATAGTTAGAGAAGTTGGGAAACAAAGTTCTATCAATATTGTCAGGTATGAGCAAAGTAAAATGAACGGATTTGTATTTCCGTTTGTATAGATAAGCCAATGAAATAAATATCGCGGGAAAATAACACATATAAAAGCTGATATCCGTGGCAATAGATTTTTCCAAACTAGCTGTTTTGTTAACCATTCCAAACAGTTTCGTAAGTACGTTTTATTTCATTTCCAAAATTTTATTATTTAATACTAGCTGCGCCCCGCGGTTTCACCCGCGCAAGTCTGTATCCCGTAGGAATATCGAGATAAAAAGTTGCCTATGTGTGATTCCAGTTTTTCAGCTAACTTCCGTACCAAATTTCATTGCAATCGGTTCTTTCAGTTTTAGATAGCCCATTTATTGTGGTAGGCGTTAGGCTATATATTATGTACCATGGGCGAAGCTGAGGCGGACCGCTAGTTTATAATATTAGTAGAATTTATAATTTAAAACACAAAAAAAAAACAAGTCAATCAGTTGAAAACCCCAAAAAAATAGTCGAATTAATAAACTCCTCTTTTGTACGTCGTTCTATAATGTAAAACAACTTTTCTAATACACATTTTATTCATGCATACAATGTTATTATTATAGTCTTTAAAAAGGGATTTATTAAAATAGTAAGCTGTATTGTTAATATATATAATAATCAACTTCCATTATTTATACTGCCTGTGCATATCGTGACAATAGCTGTGAATAAATAAAGGTCCAAAATTGACTTTGTTAAATATAACGCAATCTAGACACCAGGTGCAATGCGGTAAAAATTCATAGATACCATATAATAAGTAACAGTCATGGAAATATTATAAGTATATTTAAAAATTTGAAATATTTTAAATATACTTATAATATTTCATCGGATACCAGTGAAATTTAGGCTGATATGCACCAATACAGGTAAATAATGAGGGAGTCATTGGGAATTCCTATTAAAAGAAAGCATACACACAATAATAATCGATTAATTGCTAAGTACTTATATAATAGGTAAGTTTAAATTTCTGTCATAATATATGTGTATAATATTTGTTCCCACCAAAGATGGAATACAGGACAAAGCTGTGCAGATAACATTGAAGACACAAAATCGAGTTTAATTAAAATACTACATAGAAAAATTTACTAAATACTTATGAATCTTTATAAACAAGTAATAAGAAAAAATCATATCCAACGTCGAATTTTTGGTAACTACATATCGCACTGAAGCCCCGCGGCGGCAGCCCTGTTATTTGACAGGTCTCTTTTAATACCAATGAACAAGCTTTTTTAGCGAGCACAGCATAAAGGAAAAAGAAATGTACCTTATATTTACTTAATTTATAACAAGCAAATACCTCTGATGTAGCAACAAGATTAATTGTATGTTTACCAAACAATAGCTGCCGGTGCCCCGGTAAAATGGATTAACTCCACCGAAATCACGATGTAGGGCTGTCAAAAGTGAGTTTAACTTTTTAATTACGTTCATAGTATCAAAAGATTTATGTGGAACGAATATAAACCGCGCTGTAAACTAATACCAAGAACATAATTACGACTTAAATTTAACATTATTTAGAAGTAGTTGAAATTTTACGGAAATGCAAAACATAATATAAATGACGCACGTAAAAAGTTAAGTAAAGATCTTCATATAATGAGGCGAAGTTTCTGGTGTATATAATATATCGAAATTATCAATGAAATCACACTCATCACACTTCACACTAATATTATAAATATGGTTGTTTGTTTAGATATTTATCCGTCAATCATGCTGAAACTACTGAACAGATTTTGATAAAATTTGGTATACAGACAGGGTATGAGCTGACTTGGGTGACAGAATAATTTTTATCCCGATTAATTCCCTCAGTATCCCTCAGTAAAACAGGAATCTTAATATCCAGGCCAAGCCGACGAGCGTCTAGTACAAAATAAATTATTTAAATTTTTGACAGCCCTAACACTAGGTACTATTGAGAATGAATCGACCCCTAATGAATTGAGGACGTCATCGTGATTTGTCGGTTCAAATGAGAGCTATTTACATAACACTACCAAACCCATTTGATTTTTTTAATATCTTGTATTAGTGATCTTTGCAAAGAAAAGTTTTTGTACGTGAAATATGTATTTATTTTAATTTGTAGGTTCTTTTATATGATCTACGGCATATACGGCATACAAAACTAGCTTTTGCCCGCTTCGCACGCGTTACTTCGGAGAACTTAAAAAAAAAAACATCTAAATCAACAAAAAAAAAAATATTTGATTTAAGCATAAATAAGGATGGGACAGAGAATGCTTCTCATTCAACTTTGTTTTTTACTATGTAGTGATAGCTTTACAATTCCTAGAAATTAGAAACTCGTTCGGAGTCAATTTAACACAGATTAAATGTGAAGAAACTGTTATACAATTTAGTAAAAAGTTTTAAGGCTTATCTGTACATGTTTTGTGAATATTAAATGAATCGATTTAATTATTTACCATTGGACTTAGTATGTGTTATTTAAATAGCTCAGCCCTTATTGACCCGTACACAGTCGTGCCGGGTTAGCACTCTTTTAACCAATTCTCATTGCTTCTAGCGAGGACAACTCGATTTTAGCTACGTCACGTTCTATTCTTTTAAAAGTTTTGCGATGAGGGAAAAGTTTTAAGATAAAAGCGCTTGATATTAGAGCTGTATTAAGGAAGTTAAAAAAATTGGCTGTCAGTACAATGACTATTAATAAAAAAGTTATTTTGAGGTAATTGTTTAATCCTATTCATTGTTAAGCCTTCAAATAGCCTTTGGGTGTTCATTATTGCTGTTTTTAATCTTACAGACTTTTTAATATGTGTATACAGAAACTATAAACTTATTGCTTGCTCATTTTTATCGAGATCCGATACCATATTTTTGTAGAACAGTTAAGGCGTCACACTTCAAACTCCACCTTGATAGCAATTAAAAAAAAGTAGGATTAAAAATATTTCAATCTATTGAATGTTTATCGTTTACAAAATATTCTGAAAATTTCAAAGTCTTCCATACATTCCCTCATGACATTTTCCTTCGCTGTGTCCAGCAGTTGGTATATGTAATATGCACATAATTTGAAAAAAAAAAATTACTCGCACACTCGCCTAGCCTCGACACCCGACTTTTCGATTGAACTCTGAGGTTCTAACCACTAAGCTGCTAGCTCAATTTACATGCATGGATACAAAATCCATCATTGTCTTCTAACATCTGTATGGACCCATATTTTGGAAACCTTACCTCAATGCAGAACCATTATTCATGCTGACATGATTGATCATGATGCAAAGATGGTACATGCTAAAAGCTAAACTCTGAATAGAATCCCCTAATTACAGCACCTGGTGCACGTTATTTACGGTGTATGCATTACACATGCTATTCATAACAGTAGTTGGCTTGAAGAAGATATGAAAATGTTTCTATTAAAGCCCGTTACACACTTAAATCTTAATATATAAAATTCTCGTGTCACAGTTTTCGTTGCCATACTCCTCCGAAACGGCTTGACCGATTCCTCTGAAATTTGGTAAGCATATTGGGTAGGTCTGAGAATCGGCTAACATCTATTTTTCATAACCCTAAATGATAAGAGTAAGGCAGAACAGCGTTTGCCGGGTGCAGCTAGTATAATATATATTAATTAGCTTCGCCCTGTCTTCGCCCGTGCTACTTATATAGCTTATGTCACTGAGTGAATTTGCAGCTTTTCAATAGTGAAAGAATTTTTGAAATCGGTCCAGCTGTTTTTGCGTGAAAACGTTACAAACATTCAAAAATACAGCTTCCTATTTATAATATTAGGATAGATATATTGTGCCATATATATAAATCTTCTTAATCTAAGATAAGCTAGAAATTAGAACCTGGTTCATAATTTAATTCAAAAACAAATAAAATCGTATGCATTTTAATACAAAATCACTGACGCAACAGCATAATGTATGAGATGCTAGCTCCGATATAGAAAATCACGGTTTTATACCAAAAATTCGCGGTAAAATAACAAACTAGGCACTTTATACCTCATTAAAGTTAACAAGGTCGATAGCATTCGATAGCATTTCTTGCAATTTATTAATATCCGCACTGCGGTATCGATCATATGACAATGCATTATTCCAACAATGATCTCTTATTACCGTTTTGTTAATATGTAATGACATTACAATAGATAAATAGATAACCTAGATAGTGTACAATACACAATTGTCAATTTAAAACGTGCAAATGTCAGAGTAAACCTACTTATATTAATTAATTATAATTTTTAATAATAATGCTGTCAAATGGCCTAAATTGTGAATTGACTTTAGAAGCAAGCTGTTTCTCCTAAATACAGGTTGCCCTGCAATCTAGCTAGGGAAATATTGCAAACTTAAAAATATATGTAAGACAGGCCGTTTATATAAACTAAATCGTAATTGCTATAATTGTAAATTTTAAAAATTTATGTATGTATGAAATAAATTTATTATTTATTATATTGGATAGATATAATACACTAGCGCTCCCTATGCGCCGCTCGCGTAGATAAAGAGAGAAGATCCGAATGTACCCATAGTAACTGTATTCGTGAGATACGAACTATCTTATGTATATCTCTCCATCTCTTATCTCCGGTTAAAGTAACTTGTCATATAATAATTAGACTGACCCATTCGGTCTAGCTATGTATTACAAACGTACTATAAAAAAATTGATTCTAAACAATTCTAAATGAAGCGTGAATGCTATGTTTTATTATGCTAAAGTGGCAACTGGAGTAGGTGGTTGGCCTGATGGTAAACGATCGCCACCTTTCATGAACATTTGCAGAGGTAAGGCCTCAGCAAATGCGTTGTCCCTTTTATGGGGTAAGGGCTGAGGACAGAAGAAAAGGACTGGAGTGGGAAGGGTGCGTAAAAGGATACAAGCCTAGTATGTAGTACCTGACTATTTATCTTATTATAATATAGGAAAATTACCATATGACGCCATGAGAACCTAGTATATCGTATACTCTTTATATTTTTGGATTCTTCACTCTAATTAAATTGTATTCACACTTTTCAAATTTCACTTTTTTTTTTTTTTTTTTTATGGCAGAGCAAGCAAAGGAGCAGGTGGGCCACCTGATGTTTAGTGGTCACCACCGCCCATAAACACTTGCAACACTAGAGTTACAAGTGCTTTGCTTTGTTGCACTTATTAACTATACTAATTATACATCGTCCTATTTTGTTTTTTTTTACAATAATTACCAATATAACCACATGAGAAGGTACAGTTCCCCAGTGACTTAACCCAATATAAAAATATCAAATAAAAATTCAGCTTATATAAATCGTAATAAACCTTATAAAGCACAATAGACACGCTTCGCACCACGCGTATTCATATTTTAGGATTTATTATATTATTTAAGTAGTAAAAGAAGGAGATAAGTTGGACGTCGACGTCTGTCTCTATGTTAGTCTGTTTGTAGCATTGTAGCTCTTAACCGGAGATTTTTAATTTGATAGCCAGTTTCCTTGCGTTGGTACTAAGCTGTGTTTCTCAAAAAAACAGAAAATGGCGGCCACCACAAAATGTCGAATTAAATATTTTTTTCACACGTACCTTAATATGGTTATCAAATAAAAGAAATTATTGTCTAGTAAAAGACTATTGACATTGTTAAATTTTAAATTCAAGATGGCCGATAAGACAAAATGTAGTCGGGGAATGTGAAATTATATATTTTTAATTATGGCACATTTTCATCACTTCTCCAATCATCGAAGGAAAATAAAATGGGTTATTTGTGGACAAATACGAAATTTTCAAAAACATGTTACATCCGCACTTGACCAACGCGTTGTGACCTAATCCCTCATAGAAGTGTGTCCCTGCAGTGGAAACAAATATAATGAGGATTAAATCCACGTCTATCTAATACGAGTCGTCCCATCTCTATCTTTACTAGAACCGTAAAGACCAAAATTTTGTAACATCAATCAAATGATCTAGGTTTACGATGAAAAGTATTAAACTACCCTTCAGTGTGATGATAAAACTTGATTTAGTATAAAATGTTAAAGAACCAAGAAAGTTTTTCATAGCGACTCAAGCCAGCATTGATAAAAGATTTTCTAGTTCATGAAAAAACCTCAATGGTTTTAAATCGGTTTTCATCTCGTACTTGTAAAGATTCAGTGCTAATGTCCCAGTTTTTACATCTAAATAATATTACGAGGTTTTTGAGGGTAGTTTTATTTTCAACTAGCTTTCTGCCCTCAACTTATATCTTTATCCGGGTAGTCACGGGAAAAAATAGACGGTCTTGCTATTCAATTGTTGGGAATATATTATAAGGAATATGATGACTTTAGTACACATTATGTGTGGGTGTTTTTATCATTGCCGCCTTAAAATTGTCAAATGAAATTTAAATGGGACCAAATGGGAGCGATCAAAAGAAAAAAGAATCTTGAAAATTGGTTCACCTCGCTAAAAGTTACGAGGTAAAAAATACAAAAAAACAGTCGAATTTATATCTTTCTCTTTTTTTAAGACGTTTGAAAATATAGTCCTACTAATATTACAAATGCGAAAATTTATGAGGATGGATGTATGTGTTATATGTTTGTTACTCTTTCACACAAAAGCTGCTGAATCGATTGCAATGAAATTTTGGTACATAGATAGCTGGACAACTGGAAAAACACATAGGCAACTTTGACTTACATAGGTGAAAACGCGGGGCGCAGCTAGTTATTATTATATTAGGTTTCACTTTTCTGGATCTAGCAAAAGTAATATAAGAGTTTTATACACAGACTTATTGACTTATTAATGATTGAGATTGTTTTTAAGATGGTTAGACTGTCCCAATCCTACTAATATAGTAAACGCAAACGCATTAAGTTTGAATGAATGGATGTTAGTTACTCTTTCACGTAAAAACTTAAGAACGAATTTTAATGAAACTTCACAATAATATAGCTAATACATCAGATCAAGGCATGAGCTATATAAATACTTACTATTGCCGAGGGTTCGTCCGTGGACGAAACTGCTAGTATGGTATAAATATCTAAATCGTTTGGAACAATCATTTACTAACACCATGATAAGTACCACGGCACATGTAATATTGCTGGATGAAAAATGTAAAAACGGGTCAATATGAGGCACAAAGCAGCGTGGAAACTGAAACGAGAAGCTCGCATGTATTGTCGGAATACTGTGGGCTGTTTTAAAAATATCTCGTCCGGTTATGTGATCATAACAACTTATATTTGTTGAGACAAAGCGCTGTTTCTTGTGAGCTTTTGCGAAATAAATGAAACGTCATATATAAATCAACATGTTTTTTATTTAAATAATAGATAGACGATGACTTCCTACGCCTTTTTTTTATGTTACCCGGTTTATATTATGTCATTTGTTTAGTTTTAATCATAGTAGTTAAGAACTGTATAGTGGAAAATAGATTTTTTATGACTTTATTGCATATTTATTTAATGCATGTTCACTGATAATGTAATTGAAATACTACTCCTCATTTTAATAATATAATTACCTACTGATGCGTTTATTGCCTGTGACAAATATATGATAATGTATATTTTGTATGATGTACCTTGAAATCCTACTAATATTATAAATGCGAAAGTTTGTAAGGATGTGTGTGAGTTGTTAGTACTTTTTCACGCAAAAACTACTAAACCGATTACAATGAAATTTGCTACGTAGACAGCTGGACAACTGGAATAACTTATAGGCAACTTTTTATCCCGATATTCTTACCGGATACGGACTTACGCGGGTGAAACCGCGGGCCGCAGCTAGTGTATTATAAAAACATCAGATTCAATAAAATGTGCTAAATACTCCAGATACATTTATCATATTTTTGTTATGCCGCCATCTATCGGAATTTGTAAATTTCGATGTGATTCAAATGCTCAATCTAATGCATATTTCCATGGGATTGGGATGTACCGTGGATAAAAAGTAATCTATAACCGTCTCCAAGCTGTCCCCAGACATAAAAATCACACCATAAAATAGCTCCATTGCGACGTGGAAGTAGGTCAAATAAACATAGGAACGAACAAACACGCTATTGCATTTATAATATTAGTTCAGATATCATAACTATTGAACTCACGCCTCATTCTCAGTTTATCCACTGCACCAATTATGATATGATTGCATGCAACTAATAGCGGCTGACTCAGCCAAAGTCACGCATACATAAATACACATTATCTGAGTATATCACGAACTAGTTGTTCGCTATTGGATGAAAGTGATTCGATTAAACAGTTATTTTCAGGAAAGCAAATTACGTAGAAAATTCACTGTTAAACTCGGTGCTGGCATAAACAGATATTTTTACATTAAAGTATTTCGATCTACAGACTATGCCAATATACGTAAGATGATGCCTTGCAGTAAATGTTTGATTAGTCATAGTAACACACACGATACAGCGCTTGTAATAAACAGACAGATGCACAAATTATCCCCTATCTCCGTATAGCTGAACTAAAGAAGGCGATAATCTATCACGAAATGTCCGTACTGATTTCACAAAGCTCAAAGGTTGATTGTCTGCATATTTGTAGAAGCTTTTTGTGTATTGCTTAGTCCATTAAATGTGGCTTAGGAAAAATTGGGCAGATGCAAGTATTTATATTTTATAAAGGTAGCATTGTTAATTTTAATCAAAATTCGGATAGTGGTATTGAAAGACATATAACAATAACAATAACAAAAACATATGTACATTCATCGGTCTATCCTCACATAACGTTAACTATATATATATACATACACATAATGAACTACATACTACAAAGACAAAAACATAATAGGATAGTGAGTTAGGGTCATATCTATGATTGGGGTGTTCGAACAAATATGATTTGTTAGTACATTTATATTTTCTGTGTGTGTGATCCATTAGATGTTGTCCATTAGACCTATTTCTCCGAAATCATTAAAATTCAAACTACAAACTTTAAATATTGTCAAAATATGTGCCTCTTTAAAGTTTGTACGAGAAATGTTGAAATTTAGATAGTTAATTCTTTCACTTTCGAACAAAAATAACACGAAATAAACAGAGTCCTTTTTTTCGTACACTCAACCCAGATCTCAATTATCTTGATCACGCGACATTTAAATCAAATAAATGATGCAAACAATGGTCCCCCTCCCATCGGAAACACTGCCTTCCGAGTACATTTGAGATAGGGATTTAGGTTATGTTACGCGTCAATTTCCCGCGCTTTCCCTTATCCGCCATCTTGTGATGTCCGACCTTTCTCAAAATGGCCGCAAGTGACGTCGCTATGATTTGTTTAGTTAGTGAGGAGAATTTACTGTTCTGTGCTATTATTTATGTTTTACTAAATAAATGTAAGCTTGTCTGTCTTTCTATCCAATAAGCACTACAGTTTCCTGTTGATTATATACCTATGTACAATTATGTTTTAATATTGTTTATACATAGAGACATTTAGTATATTAAAAATAATTATAAATAATCTTTTTCTCTTGAAAACTTTATTTATTTTAGGTTTTCTTAAAAACAAATGACTTAATTATCTGAGATTTATAAAAGAATTGTGAAAAATCTTCACTCAAAATGCCGCGTTTATTTAAATTCAATAAGTTTTATAGCCTCGTAACGTCGCAACAGAGCGATTTTATGGCATGTTTTTGGGTCTGGAGATGAGAGGAGACTAGATGTGCCACTGTGGGGGCGAAGTCTATCCAATCTTTTGTACATGGTATAGAAGTAGAAGAAAAAAAACTATACACTCACAATACAATATTTAGCATTCGGCGCGCACTCCTCCAATCTAGTAGCACTTCTATTATTACAAGGTGTAATTGACCCCACGCCATCGCTGTACTGTCCACAGCGCCAGCACCGGATGCCGCTGCTCGCCGCCACCAAGGCCAACAGACAAAGGATTACGAGGGAAGTGCTCATTATCTGGAACAATATAACACGTGTAAGAAAGTTTTAACACATGATAGCTTATGTGGTAGGTGGTAAATCTTATAGTATTCTGCTTCCTGCGTAGAAATATTGTAAAAGGGGAACATTTCACTTGAAGTTTTAAATGTCATTCTAAAACTTTACTATAAGTAATTGAGTGCAAATGACGTATGATCGAATGTTTTGATTCTTGAAAAACAATTAAAACATGGGATGAGTCTTTGCTACAGTTTCGTGCTAAATTGAGCCTTATATGTACTTATTTCATGTACTAAATAGTACAAATAGTAAAAATTAAATAATGTAATGTGATTATAGTCTGGATTAGCATGTAGGTGATTTACATATCTCGAATCAGTTTTAATTTTAAAAATGATGATGTATCTAACTCATCTAATTTGGACTATAGCGCTACTTAATGATTTTGGGATAATATTATTATTATCTATACTTTCTTTATTGGTTCCTCAAGAAGATTATTAAATTTATTAAATTTCGACGACGTGTGAAATTTGCCAGCTCGCCCTGAGCCTTATTGGATTGTAGTCTGAACCCTTTTAGGAGGCCTGCGTTCTTACAGTGAGAACATATATGAGCTGATGATGATAATGATGATTGCGTGGTCATGGAGGGCTACCGTAATTATAAATTAAATAGAATATTTTGCAAATGTATCAAAACATTTCATTTCTTTATGAGACTTTTCTACTAACCGTGCTCGTAATGGAAAACACATTTAAGCATATAAGAAAGTGTTAAACATTAAGGGAGAAACACAAATTTACTAAACGGTTATTAAGATTTTTGCCAACCACATCAGACCTTCGGGCTTTAAGGGTAAACCCATTTGGGATATATTACATACCTTTTTATGTTTACGATATCCTATTCCATAAAACGAAGGTGTTGCGGCGAATAATGAGATTGCTATTGGTAAATATTTTGAGATTGCCTAATTTAACGTAACGTAGCGTAACGTAACGTAACGCAGGACTGCGCAGGAGGAACATATACAAAGTTACTTGTCGGCTCTTCTCTGTAGAAGCAGCTTCCCAAACCGGCGATATTTTTATTTTTATAATATTAATATATGACTATTCAAAAGCGCTTCTAAATGAAGTCAATTTGAATAAATAAATTTGAGTTTGAGTAAACGGTTTGAGTTCAGATGTTTGAGTTATGGCACAATTGTATCCTCTAATTTAAGAAACCATTAACTACAGAAAATTCCGTACCCACTATGCTCCCATAAATTTTATTTCCACATGTTTATTGACTATACCCCAATAACCTTTGAACCCCAATTAAACTTGGTGTTTGCGTAACCCGTAACTGGACGCTTATAGTCAAACACATGGGTTAATGATTAACGCTAATGAACTCTTGTATATATTATAATATACTAGATATATATGTAATACCTACAGCACTTTGGTAACGTATTTGTGTTAAAATAGACAATTAGTAGTCTAGTAGTACTATTGAAATATAAAGTAGTATACTAAGTCTAAATAAATGAAAGAGAAATAGTGGCACAAAAATGCTTCATTTTTTATTAACTATTTATAGACTGAAAATAGTTGAATCTACTGGCAATCAGTGCAGAACTAAACTGATACAGGAATACGCTGAGTTGGCTCTATTTTTGACGGAGAATAATTCTCCCTTTTTATTTCTATAAACTTATTTATTTAAGAAAAAATTATACAAAAAAAAAACGAATCCGCACAGAGCTCGATTACAAATAAATCTAATACTATATAACCAGAGACTTCTAATCAAAATGTTGAATTTACTATGCGAATAAGTTATAAGCTTAAGACAGAAACAACACTTTAATAAGTACGAGAGCAGGCACGCGCTAAAACTAGTACTCTATTGTTATAGAAGGAAACTAAAAAACGGCTTGGCTGAAAAGCATTCCCGCGTTTTTACGCATAAATTTACATTGGCTTAAGATAAAATGACCCATGACTTATCGCGGTCTATTCTTCAAGGGTTTGGGGTAGATTAAGGAAGAAGTGAATTTATTTGATACCGTTATAGAGGTGACTCGAAACTTATTGTGTTAGGTTTTAATGGTTTTTTATGGTTAATTTTTTAACTGACATTCCCAAAAGCGGAGGTTTTCATTTATGCTGTATTTAAAAGAGAATATGTTATGTCATACAAATAATTTGCAAGTAATGGATTGGAAAATATGCAATTAATTATTACTACTTCAAAAAATGAGGTTAAAAATTGCATTACACTTATGTCGCATACGTATTCCTTTTTACGCTTTTATTTAATAATAGGAATTATTGTATTTCAGTGCCCCAATTGATTTTTATATTAATAATTGCAATTTAATATTATCTTTCGGATGATGATAAATACATAAATTATGAAACATTTTCACCAGTATCGTCTAGAATCCCCCGTGACCTATCTCCCTTAGAAAATAAACGAGTTTTTTTTGCGGAAAAAACACGACAAAAATGCCGACACTCTAAAATCAACACGACCTATTGTTCCGCCATTGTTGCGACCGTGTCTCCATATCTAAGAAAAAACATCTTATACCTAGAGCTCTCTTTAGGGCATCCATAAGAGACTAATTATCAAGCTTTCTGTCACATAAGTTGGGTCATTAGTTTAATTGCTCCCCTCGTTATTATTTACGTGTGAAGCGCTTTGGACTCGTGCAAACCTTTGTTTCAATTTGCCGATAAAATAACTGAAATATTACGATATTATAGTCATACTTACTTATAAAAATGTGTTTTTTTTACCGATTTTATAAAAGGTATTTATAAATTCGATGTTTTTTATTGACTTTATCTCAGATTTTTCGACTGAATGAATGGGTTTTGATCATTCTTTTTTTATTTAATATCTGGTTCTCCCGTGTGGCCTTGTTTGAATATGATCTAGTTCTGAAAATTCGAAGGCGGTTTGGCGGCGAATTGTAATTATATATTAAGTAACAATGTAAGTAATTTTCGAACAAAAAAGTTTGCATAAATTCGGTCACAATTTGCTTCCATGAAACTTCGACTATAGAACTAGTAAATTAAATCTTTGTATTATTTTTTTAGGATTATAGCACGTCCTTAATTCGGAGCAGTTTAATAGTTATACTTTAGATAAAAGATATTTACTTTAGATAAAGTGATCCAACGGAAAGGTTTATTCCCTTGTATCACTTTATCTATTAAAAAATACCATTAAAATCCCTTAGGAACAGACAGAGAAAGCGAGTTTCTTTGTTTTACACGACCTATGTGGTAATAATTCCCATGATACGAATTTAAAAATTTGTTTAAATAATAGAAATAAATCCATTATTTGGAATCCATTATCCATGGAACGCGACACGAAAACCTTATATCTTTCGGCATGTCGTCGATGCCGTACCACTTGGCCCATGTTTATTATATATTTATACCTCATTGAAAAATCAATTACCTCCTTGCTCGATTTGTTAAATATAACTCGATTTCTCATACAGTTCATTATGTTTTTCGAATTGAAATTTCGTCCGCGTCTTGAAAGGGAACGTCTTAATAAAATTCTCTTCAGCAATCGTTTGACAAAAACGACCCGCAGTGAAGATATTAATCATTTTATTGCCATTAGTCATTCTGAATGAACGTTCTTGATAAATTAAGACATAATTTGATTAAATATAAATAGCTCTTTGTACCTGTGCAGTTATTTATAGCAAAAGGGAGGAAATAATAGGTAATGGACGCTTCCAGAATTAGGCAATTGGACTTTGAACCTTAACTTATGTGTCTTACATATATCACATTTTGGTTAGTAATGTAACGTTGGTTGTTTACAATACAGAATAAATAGATTAGATACATTTTAGTCCATAAATCGGAGCCAAAATTATTAGGTCACTTTTTCCTATTTTAAATAGTTTTACTTTGAAACGATGGTTTGACCTCGCTTGTGGATATTGCCTCTGAATTTGCTTGATGTTATGAATAAAACGAATGCATAAAGTGAAATACTTCATTGTACCCCATAAATACATGCAAAGAACAGAAGCGTATAGAAGTCTCTCCCGGGCAACACTATAGTAAAGAATAACAGTTTGAAGTGCATTAAAATAATATTTTTGGTGGAAGTATTTAAAATAACGCAAGACAAAGCTAAAATATTACATAAACATACCTACAATGGCGACTTTAAAATTTACCGCGGAAATAAAACGGACCGCATGGCAGGCTTTTTCCAAAGAATCAACGTTTAAAAATTAAAATATTCCACGGACCATGTCCCTCGAATGTTCGAGAAACAGATAGAAGGAGAATTTATATGAAAATAAAGATAAATGTTTGTTCTGCTTCCTTGAAATTAATGTTGTGTATTTAAGTCGATGAAAACATCTTGTTTGTTAAGTCGATGAAAACATTTTCGTTGGGATGGATTAATTTTTTTAAAACGCTACACATCGTAATTTATGTTTTAAATACTCGGTTAGTTGACTATAATTGGAATTGTAAATATACATTCTTTAATTTAAATACATTTTTTCATAATATTTAAGGATTTGTTAAGAAATGTACTGTTTTATAGTATGTATACCTATACATATTCTTATGTGTCCCCCTTACGTATTAAATAATAAGTTTTCATTTACCAATATGCCAGCGTATGACATATTTTAATGTACTTACGTACGATATATTTAAATAGTATTTTTGCAGTTTAATCATAGTCTAATTTACATTAAACTTTTATCTAAAAGTTTCACATCGATAGATTGTATACTAAATAAAAATAATGTGGGAATGTGTTACTTTTTCAAAATGTTATGGATAACAATGTTTCCACAGCTTACAATCTGTCGAGTTAGATTGTTATTTAACGGTTAACAATCTTATCTATGTATATCATACCATTAACATTACATGAGCTATGTATATTTTACCTTCCATCATCATCATCATCATCATCAGCCTATATATGTTCCCACTGCTGGGACACAGGCCTCCTATGAGGGTTCAGGCTATAATCCACCACGCTAGCCAAGTGCGGCTTGGCAGATGTCACATGTCGTCTTACTTTTGATTCTTGGACATGCCGATTTCCTCACGATGTTTTCCTTCACCGTTTTAAGCAGTGGTGATGTTGTCCACATGTGCAGAAAAATTGAAAAATCAGTTTATTTCCTGCACGCTCGCCCGGTCTCGAACCCCGACTTATCGATTTTGAAGTCCAAGGTTCTCACCACTGAGCCACCACTGCTTTTATTTTACCTTAACTATATCCTTTGATTGCATTGATATTTAAAAGACTTTTAAGCAGTTAAACGCAAACTATATAAGTGGTGACGATTCAATTACAAATTGACTTTCAAGTGGTTCACTAAAAGCGACCATTCGTTCGTTGCGATTCGAAATGCGCTTCAATATTTCATCAAATATTTTTTCGGGACATATGAACTTTGCGGTATGAAATGGGGTTTGTAGTGGCATATGGTCCATTTCTAAATTGTTATTTTTGTTATATAATTTTATCGACTGTTGTTTGCAGTCTTTATATCGGATATTTTTATATTTGCATGTGAGTAATCTTGAAATCTTCAACCGACGTCAAAAAAGGAAGAGATGGTAATTTTTACTGTTTGTTGGCATTGAACCTCAGAATTTTGGACCGAATATGTAACGTTTCTCTTCAAACTTAGTTCTTCCCTTTCGGGTCTTGTTCGGAGAATTTGAAAAAGGATTACTTTATTGTTAAAAACATTTATGTAACATATAATGACTGCATTTTAATTAGCTTAATTTTTCAGCCTTTGGTCCATCGACACAATATATTTACTTCATGAAATATATTCAAATAAATCATTTTATCCAACTTATAATTGAAATCCATAACCGATTACGTCTAAAATATCCTAAACATATCAGAACAGGCTTTATTTCTGTAAACATTTATTATCAGGGTACATATGTTTATGCATGTTACATAATATAAGTTTGTTTGCTTACTCTGCATCCGTATTACAGGACGCATAGGTATATATAGGCTATGTTAGTCAGTGAAGTTGCAGCGTTTTAACGTGGAAAGAATTTTTCAAATCGCCCCAGAGGTTTTTGCGTGAAAACATTACAAACATACAAAATACAAAGGTTTCCTCTTCATAATATAAGTATAGACGAAGTAAGCGAATTTTATACAATATCGACAGCGAGTTCCCAACAAGACATTATTTCGAATGCATAAGAGTACCGCCACAACACGTTCAGTAAAATTAACATTTCCAATAAGATATGTGGCCCGTTTTCATATTGCAAGTAACTTTGTTCAAGTTTTACAACTGCTAAGTTAACGAAGTGTCTGCCAAGTGAAGCTTAAGGTTGTGAAGTAGATTATATCCCAGAATTAGTAGGTACATGCACTTTTCGTGATATTTGGTTCATAGTTCGTTTGAAAATTTAATTATTTTATTTTTTTTCTATTCCTTTATAATCCAGATTGATGCTGATGGAAATATCTAAATTAGAGACTATAATAAACGAAAGAAATGTACGTATATTTCCGATTTACGTAGGTTCCCTAAACATATAGAGGTCATGTCTCGTACGAAACGTCATTAACTTCATAATTACGTCGTACGTAGTCTAGTTATGAATACCAAGTCACAGATAACATAATACTACAGATAACGTAATACTATACCAGATCAAGTATTTTGCCACCTATGCTATGACGTAGATTGTATAAAAAGGAATAAGTAGCCTTTAAATATAGCACGCTAAGTTAGAATTATTATTACTTTATAAGATACCTATTTTCGTAAAAATCGGTTAAGTGCGAGTCGGACTCGTGGCACTAAACGTAGCACTGTGTGCAAAAATAGTAAATTCTCTTTTTACCTTATCAAATACCATATCTACTAATATAATAAATGCGAAAGTTTGTATGTGTATGTGTATGTTTGCTACTCTTTCACGCAATAACTACTGAACCAATTGCAATGAAAATTGGTACGTAGATAGTTGGACAACTGGAATAATACATAGGCGACTTTTTATTCTGATATTTCTACGGGATACAGACTTACGCGGGTGAAACCCCGGGCGCAGCTAGTATACATAAGTAGGTGCATCAGATTAAATCTTTTCAACCGACTATAAAAGAAGGTTATCAAGTCGGCTGTATTTTTTTGTGTTTGTCACCCCATATATTTTTACTGTGTAAACGAATATTAATGATTCTTGTTTTTATTTCAAATCTGGTGCATGGCATGTGGTCCTAATTCAATTTCTAGTCCTGACAATTTTAAGGTAAAGAAAGCGGTAAAGATTTTTGTAAAATAACTATTCGTATTTTTGCAACAGAAATTGAGAACCCTCCGTTTTGAGTACATAGTTTAAAAATACAACTAAATTGCCATCGTCTTGTACCAATATTTACCACTCCGAAGCGATTGTTTGTCAAATGTTTGTCGTGATTATTGAATAAATAAAGCCCTTAAATGTAATAAATTCATGCATAGATTTGAACAAAATGCTTTTGATGGCATTTGTTTTAAAATTTGGGAAAAACATTATACAAAAACGTTATATTGCGACAAAACAAAACCTTTTTCAAACATAGTATCGTCCACGTTGTCAAAGGGATCGCTAGTGGGAATTTTTTTACCTGTTTGTTATTTGGGAAAGCTAACAATTATAACGACAATACTATAGAATTGTATAAAGCACAAATTAAGACTAGTGCAAAAACTTACATACAGTCCAAATCAATAGCAGTATCGAAATCGGTTCACCCAGTCACGTTCTTTGCCGAGAAAAAAGTATAGTATGCATGTAACATTACAACTAGTAATAGTACATTAGTTATATAGTGATTTTGTACCTAATGAGTCTACATCTATTCTAATATATTATGAAGCTGAAGAATTTGTTTGTTTACTCTATGCGTTGATCCTAATAACTACTGGGTCCATTTGGATAAAATTGAGCAGAAATAATTGGAGTACCGAAAAAGGAGTTTTTGGTTCTAAAATTCCACGGCAACGGGATCTACGTGAATAAAGCCTCTGAACTGAGCTGTCCTTCGACCACACGGGCAACTGCGTAAAGCTTTATTATAATATGGAATCGACTAAAATAAGTATGGTACAACAGATATATGAAATAATGTCTCATGTATTAAAGCACGCAATCGCTGCAAAACCAAATACGAGTTTTTAGAATGCAAAGGTCAAATTTCTACTATCACTATACGTTATTATCTTTGTAATTCGTAAAATTTTGAACAAAATTATCCGAGATATGAAACAAGAAACGAACTTTAATGAATCCGGATATTTCTCAAAGAGCTAAGCCTTTACGAGTTTCGCAACTAATGGAGTTATTATACACAAAGTGTTTTCAGGCGTTGAGTTCTGGACTTGAGAATTGGCAGCGGTAACTTGGTATGAATTTGTGACTGAGAACTTCTTCTTTGATCGAGATAAATGCAAATATTTCACATGCTTGGTGCCTCTGAATTTTGGATTGAAGAGTTTTTAGGGTTGCCAATTGTTATATATTGAAGTGTTTGTTTTTAGGATTGTCAGATTTTATAATATAGTTGTGATATCGTGGTTGTGGCATCATTTGACTGAAATTACGTCACTTCAAATACTCCGACTAGCAACGCTCTTAGACCGAATTTTGTTAAGTAACATTATTATCCCACCACCACCAGTGGCACTAGCTTTTGAATAAAAAAGAAAACATAAATATCGCTTTACCCATTTCTTAAGTAACAAAAATTAAAAACCGATTTGAAGTCGGTTGACAAAATGACAGCAACTCACGATGACGTAAATATAGTATATATTTGACAACCCTAATAAATAAAGATCCATCAGGAAAATAGTCCAAAAAAAGTGACAACCCTGAACAGTACCCATCCACGAAATAACATCCGACGTATTACTTCCGTATATGCCTCGGACCCTTATGAAGTTTCAGTGAGACATTAAAATTTCGCTTGGCCTATCGCTTCCACCAATTTGGCCCCTCGCCAGAAACTCGCAGACGTAATTTCGACCCCTATCCAACTACAAATAAGAATCGTTTTTGTATTTTTTTAAAACAATCGTCGAGAGGTTGTTAGTTTGGAAACAGCTGCTTTGTCACAACTGATTAATATCGAGTTTCAAATTGATGGCTGTTGAAAATTTTAGTGTTTGTCATCGCTCTAGTGTGAAACTAGCCTATCAAACTCACTGTGTTATCCAAAGATAATGAAATTTAAATTGGAAATGAAGGATAAGCGACTTGACGTGATAAATAACTAATATACCACCATTAGTTATAAATTTGATAACTAATGGTGCCTGAGATATCTCATTTTAGCCTTTATCTACCCAATGCTGGACGAAGAGCCTCCCATGGCATGCTATTTAGCCCGATTGCTGATTTCTTGCGGCTAATTTTTGCATGGTACCTTGTGTAGACCGCCTCCTTGGTACAGTGGTTAACGCGTGAGCGTAGAACCGAGGGGTCCTGGCTTCAATTCCCGGTGGGGACGTACAAAAAAAATACCTCGGTCTGGCAGGACACAGAAGGTTGATCACCTACTTGTCCGTAAAGAAAATTGATCAGTGAAACAGATGTACATCATCTGCCCCATACCCCACTAGGGGACACAGGACTTCACACTTACACCCTGCGTATGTATTCGCCTCCACCAAGTCACACTACCACAAGCCCTACACTACATTTGCTACATTGCCAGTTGGCCAGCCTGAGATATCATCGATATTAAACATTTAAATGAACAAATTTTTTAGAATGTTGTTAAATAATTTTCCTCAGCTACAGATATAGACACAAATAATATTATAAATAAGGTCAGTAATTTTTTCTAGGCTCTGAGAAAGTAACGCGCAAAAAATTGCTTAAATCTCTTGAAGGTCTAACTGCGATACTGAATTTAACAAAGAATTATTATTTCTCGTGTTCACGAAGATAAAAAGGGAAGCACAAATTTCAATTAAGGCATTAAATTGAATTTGTTTCGGAAAAATATTACCCACTTAAAATTACATCCGTGAAAGGTTGGTTTAAGCGGAGTTTTAAATTAGAGATTTGCCTCAATATTATTAAGAGCTATATAAATTTTCCCTTTTATTTATTTTTTTATTAACCGACTTCTGAAAACGAAAAGGAGAAAGTTCTGTGTTCGTCTGTGTATATTTATATGTAGTTTTTATACTGGAGACTCTTTAGTTCTGATATTTTCCGATGTCATATATTGTGTATGATGTTTGCTTGTATTCGTAAAGACGAATACTACTACTATATTATTATATATTATATTATTATATATTATATTATTATATATTTTATTATTATATATTGTGTATGATGGCAACTGACAAAAGAGGAAGAACAAAACGTTTGCAAATGAATTTAAAGGTAAGTAAAAAGTTTTATTATATTTTTTACACAGTTTTAATACGAGATATCTTCTTTTATTACTTAATAGCTTTCTCAACGCGGTTTTGATTGCGATGTCGTAAAAAAAACATGTCCAGGATCCTGTGTTTTCCCTACATATTTACCGTTCCCTTAAAAGTTTCAGTACAGAAACTCATGTCCCTTTTCTGTTCTCAAACTATCTTTGTATCAAATCTTATCTAAGTCAGCACGGTGGTTCCTGACGATAGCGAGTTCTAGCAAATAGAAAAAAAAATTAACAGCTGGATAATAGAAAAGCATCGATTCTTCAAAATCCTATTCCATATTTTTAACCTTTTTAAGTTAATTTACGTATTTATTAAACAAAATTTTTAATTTATAATATTTATTTATTTAATTGATTTGAAAAAAGCTGCTAAAGCGATTATGAATAATGAAACACTCGGGGGTTAAAATTATTCGTTTAAAAAGCAATTCCGGGCATTCGATTGAAAATCGATTAAAACGAAATATATTCGCATCGACAATCGAGAGGCATTCGTATATTGGGAAGCGAAACGTGAATATACTCAAATAAAAGCCTTTCATAGAAATCGTTCATTGAGTAATTAGATTTTTTCATTGAAAATAATTTTATGGTATATAAAATAAGATGTTATTGATAAATAAACCAAAGATGTAATCAAACCAATATAATAGAATATACTGCAGCATAGTATTGACTAGCTGCGCCCCGCGGTTTCACCTGCGTGAGTCCGTATCCCGTAGGAATATCGGGATAAAAAGTTGCCTATATGTTATCCCAGTTATCCAGCTGTCTACCAAACTACGCACCAAATTTCATTGCAATCGGTTCAATAGTTTTTGCGTGAAAGAGCAACAAACACACACACACACATCCTTACAAACATTCGCTTATTAGTAGGATAACTTAAAGGAATAGAAATTAAAGATTTATTTATGGGTTTAAAACGCGATTTATTCATTATATTAGGAGCATTCCCCGTGACGACGCTAGCTGTTAAATGTTCGAATTACGGGTACAATAATA
>NC_052130.1:5393993-5412694 GCF_012273895.1 Zerene cesonia | reverse complement strand
TATTACAATATTTATGGCAAGACTAGGTATGTTATCCCAGTTATCCAGCTGTCTACCAAACTACGCACCAAATTTCATTGCAAACGGTTCAATAGTTTTTGCGTGAAAGAGCAACAAACACACACACATCCTTACAAACTTTCGCTTATTAGTAGGATTACTTAAAGGAATAGAAATTAAAGATTTATTGATGGGTTTAAAACGCGATTTATTCATTACATTAGGAGGATTCCCCGTGACGACGCTAGCTGTTAAATGTTCGAAACACCGGGTACAATAATATAAATATATATAATATATATATATATATATATATATATACGGGCGAAGCCGAGACTGACCGTAAGTTATTATTATTAATTTATAATTATGCACTTAGGCACTTGTTACATATAAATTATTAACTGTGTTCTGCCAATAAATAGTAACACGTTATATTTAATGAAAGTGTAAATAGCCTACAATAATGCATGTAATTAACAATGGATTAGGTTTCTTCTATATATATCAATTAATACTAAAGTAACTAATATTGCTTAAAAATGTTAATTGAAAATCTTATTTTGTTATATTGGAGTTGACCAAGCTTCGGCCAAGGAAGGTCGCAACACCGTCCCCACATTTAATCGGCATGAAATAGTAGCATGAATAGTAGTATAATAGTAGCATGATGGTACGAGTTGACCGTAGGTTCGTTTCCTATTCCTTTCCCTTGCCAGTTCTTTCTACCCAGTCGTCTATTCTTTCCTTATTTCTTTCCCCTTAAAAGCGGACAGTACCTCAGCGATCGTTCATGGGCGGAGGTAATCGCTTACCATTAAGAAACCCACCTGCTCAGTTGCCCACTGTGCAAGAAGATCATAATTTAAGAGTTAGATAAATCAACTGCATCTATTACTTTGAACAAATAGAGTTCGCTAGCAGCACGACAAACAAAACAACTTATCATTGTATGTTATATACATAACGAGACATATTATCCTCATTACAGAGATTATTGTAACACCCCTTGTCAGGGATTAAAAGCCACAGGTAGAACAATATTCCTCACAAACGATCACTATATCGCTGACTGTTATAAATTTCTGATCCAGTTGGTTATGTAAGGTGTTTTCGGCACGATTTGGCTCGATTTCAAAAAGCTCTTAACAATAAATGGGAGCATCTAACTAGCAGGATTATGTCGATGTTGCAAAGTATTTAGCTGCAAAGTTCAATTTAAAATAAGGAACGATTAGTCGTAGTTTTGGTCATGTGTTTGTTTGGTATATTTCTATATTTTAGTAATACCTATCTTTTTTTATATATACTCCTAGCTGCGCCCCGCGGTTTGACCCGCGTTGGTCCTTCCCCGTAGGAATATCGGGATAAAAAGTTGCCTATATGTTATTCCAGTTGTCCAGCTGTCTACGTACCAAATTTTATTGCAATCGGTTCTGTCGTTTTTGCGTGAAAGAGCAACAAACACACACACATCCTTACAAACTTTCTCATTTATAATATTAGTAGGAAGTAGGATAGTAGGAAGTAGGATAGCAGGCAACGTAGCTGGTGGTTTTCCTGATCACTGATGCTAAGAGATCTAACACCCATGAACTCTACAAATGTGTTGTCCGCTTTTAAATGATAATGGATCCGTTTAGGAAGGTCAGCGTGGATTTAAACGAAAAACGATAGCATCCATATGATACTTTCTCACGCCGATCGTCTGTGGGTTTTGGTATCTTCTCCGGTGCGAGCTGGCCCAATTCGTGTCATAGCGGGCTCGACTGCTATACACACACATATAGATATCAACAACATTTTTTTCCACAATAAAAGTTACTAAAGTAAAAGAGGATACCTTAACCTAAAAGAGGACCAAATGAAAACAATTGCCTATCAAACATAAAAAGGATCACGTCAATGAATACAATAGCCATTGAGTTATCGAATCACAAACCCAAAAAAAAAATTCGAAAAATTGAAAAATCCCTATTATTTTATGAATTATTTTTTTTACGATTATTAATGCAAAACTGTTGTAAGTTTGGGTTTTGATAATAAGATAACGGCCGTAAATGATTTAAACCTCATTTTTTCAACGACACAAAATATTAAAAGAAAAGATGGCAAGTTCAAAGAATGTGTGTGATAGATGATATTTAATAGCGACGATATAAAAGCATGTGAAGTTAGGCTCAAAAAGCTCTTCTTTATAGTGTTTAATCATAATTGAAATGTTTAAAACACGATACACAACCTGAAAGCAAAAACATTTCACATTTGTACAATAACACACCGCCCCGCCGTGATAGTTTCAATCCTGCATCCAACGGTTATTTACTCCAGGTAATCCTTTGTGCCTTAAAAATTAGGAAAAACCAAGCATATCGTTAACGAGCTTAGGTTCAAAATACCTTGCACTCTACACGGTATATTCTTCTTTCCGAAATATCTATTTGTTTCAAATCGTATTTGCTTTATACGGAGTAAATTGTGGGGAGTCGTTCTGAATCCAACGTGTTGGAATGCAAGCGTTTTTTCGTACGAGCATTTTTATTCTATTTTCCAATGGTTTGGTTGTGTGAATGCACGTAGCCTGCAGTAGGATGGTCGATCGATAGAACTTGGTTAAAGACAAAGTAGCAATTCTGTTTTCGGCCTTTTCTATCCCTGGACACTATTCAGAGTTCCGTATCCAAAGAGTAAAACAGGACCCTTTTGCTATTACTAATAAACTTCATAACTTCGTTATCCGTCAGTCTGTCCATCCGTCCATCTGTAAACCGTGATGGAAAAAAAAAATTACAGAGATGATGATGTGTTGCCGCTATACTATATATAATAATAGAAATTGAGATTAAGCACTAATTCCAATTAATAACGGCTTGCACAGTCTTAAATTGGATGACCATTTTCTATTGCAATTGTTGTTTACCTTATTTGTACAACCATTATCGCGAGTCCGACTCGCACTTGACTGTTATTTTTTGTTTGTGTGTGTTTAGTAAAGTGTTTTAAAATAAGAAAGTAAATAGTGATTGATAATTAAATTATGTGATCGTTTTATATAGCTGTGAAAACATATATGTCTAAATAGTAAATAGAAAGAAAGAAAGAAAGAAAGAAACATTTATTTGTCAGGGACAGCACAACACACCAATGATAGAAATTATACAAATAAGAAATAGATACAATTACACAACGTAAATATAGAATTAAACAAACGAAAAATACCAGCATCAGAAATGAGGAGTGTGTCATAATGACCCCAACAAAAAGGAGACAACTCAGCCTATGCTGCAATGCTGAGAACATTGGCAGCGCTGTTTTTCAGCGCAATACCTACATATGTTTTGCAAAAATATATACAATTATTTATTATTATAAGTAACTGTACGATGTTTTTGAATTAAATGATGATGAAGTTAATAGATAAAAGCTTTGTAAGCGAATTTTAAAATTGAATTTTAAAATTAGTACGTTATATTGAAATAAAACTGTTATTTACCTCAACTAGTAGTCATTTTAGTTTAGTAAAATATACATTTATATACCTAAATAAATGTAATTTTGTTAAAACAACAGACTTAAGTAATTAAGCACATATTTTTTAAACTTCAAACATGTCGCATTGTTGCGAAAAGTTTGTTAAGTTATATATTTATAAAAACGTCTCAACTTCGTTTTTATTACCCTTTTTATAGCTTAAATAGCAAGATTTTCATAGCTTCATTCGTTGAAATGTTGAAGCGTAAGCGTAATTAAATAATTATTAGTCCCAATGGGAGGATAAAAAGGTCATTCTGAAATATAAGTTATGACCAGAATTTTAACTACTTTTCAAAAGTTTATCTACTCATAAGAATCCTTATAATTATTACAATTAATATAATAAATGTGAAAGTAACTATCTGCCTATTCTCCATGCCTAAACCACTTGAGTGGTTTGAATGAAATTTGGTACAAAGATAGTTTGAGACCTGAGCTCGCACAGGATAATTTTTACTTCGAAAATCCTACCTGAACGGGAACTATGCGCGTAAACCCCGTCTTTTAACTAAGCGGGAGAAACCGCGGGTGGTTAGAATAGCATCGTCATGAAAACTGAATTATCACTACATAGTATAAAACAAAAACACTTTGTATGTCCCTATGTATGCTTGAATCTTTAAAGCTACGCAATGGATTTTGATGGGGTTTTTTTAATAGATAGAGTGATTCAAGAGTAAGGTCTATATGTATAATAAAATCTCTTAAACTAATCCGAATTTAACGCGTGCGAAGCCGCGGGCAAAAGCAAGTTTATAATATAACATATCAATTATTATTTTATCCTGCATAAAGTATGGGTAAAAGCATTTGTTTAATTTCTACACTGATCCTTCCTACTAATATTATAAATGCAAAAGTTCGTGAGGATGGATGTTTATGTATGTTTGTTACTCTTTCACGCAAAAACTACTGAACCGATTGCTGTGAAATTCAGTAGGTAGATAGCTGGACACCTGGAATAATACATATGCTACTTTTTATCCCGATATTCCTAGGGGATACAGACTTACGAAAAGACTGGACGAACAATCATCTGGATCGCCTGGTGGTAAGCGATCCACCACTCTCAGGCATCTACAGAGATCGAAGATGCGTTGCTGACATTTACAATAAAATTAATGAAAAATTTGGATTTTCAGTTTCAATTAGGTAACTGTAAAACGTTATCCTAAATTACTAAAACATATACCTCCTACATTACGTTTGTATAATTATTAAATTAGCACTTCAAATCTAATAACAAACGACGTGACACTTATTACATAAAATATGGTAACACCCTCGCAAACACACGGAATTATATGAAAAAACAATATATAATTCCATACGTCAGCTGAGTTACAATATTGCGAGTTTGCGAAGCTGTCTTGAAGTGTGACATTTGCGGATGCGACCACAAGCTCTTGGCGTATATAACTAGCTCTTAATCGAAATATACTTCTCTCTTGGTATTATCAAGCGACAGCAAGAAAAGGAGGTTCTGAATTCGTCTGTTTGTTAACTTTTTACAAGTAAAAAAATAATCATAAAAAAGCTATGATTTTTTTTTACAGTGGCAGCTTCCTATACATGGAAACATTAATTTTTTTCGTATTCTGGGCGTTTTAATTGTTTGCCAAAAAATAATTCTAATATGATATATTTAGAACAGTATTTTGCTTGATAAAATTGCTTTCTGTCAACATAACATTTGAGTTACGGTTATCATCTCATTTCCTTTGTAATATTAGATCTCAACGCGTTACGGCGAAATTTTTTCGTTGTCATCGTTTCAAATTATTTTTAACCAACAACAAAATCGCCTGCAAATTGTCAGAAGCCAACCAAATTTAAAAGAAACCACATGGGAGGCTCCAGCTTTAATATAAGAAAAGAATCATAATAAACGGTTAACCCAGTAAAAAATGATGAGTGATTAATGGGGATGAACAAAAATAAGTACAATCAATTGATAACCTTTTTTAAGTCAGTTGAAACACGTGTTATATAAATTTTCATAAATACATCTGTTAAATTATACGACACGATAAAATAAATAATTATATAGTTAATAGCCATACACAACAATACGAAACGAGATAGTCTGTTTAAACCCATGTAAGTATATCTATTTACTCCTTGGTTTAAACTAACAGAAAATTCATTTATTTTACTCAATTTTTTGTTATTTTTATTTGTTATTTTAGGTCTAACGTACTTATAACGCTAAGCGTGTCAGTAATATGATGTACATATAATTATGTTTCTCTGTAAGTTGTTAAAACGTAATCTTTTGAGAAAGAAATGTCTTTACTGTAAAAAAATAAATAAAATACAATAGTTACAGTAATGCAATCTCACCCTCGACTTTGAATAATTCCAATAATATATTAAAATAAAGACATGAACCAATACAAAGTGTTATTAATCAAGGAAAACGATGAAGCTCTCTGGAGCTCTGCCAGGCGCATGATACCTAGATTATATCCGACTTTACCTATTATATAAGCAACAGATAAATTTCTTAACATTAGTAATACGTCCCTTAATTAATTTAACCTTGGAATCGAAGGTAAATGTTAAAAATGTGTTATGACGATACAAAAGTGCATTAAAAAGTTTAATTGAATACATATTTGAGTTTAAAGAAATACAATCAATTCACCAATTACATATTTAGTGAAATCGGATATGAAAATGCAAGTGAATGTAAGATATATTTTATTAAAACTGAACGAGAGTATACGGAAAAAGCAAACATAATCGATGAAAAGAAAGCATCAATTGATGTCAACCTAAAAGAGTTTAATAGAATTTTAAAATATGCAATGCATTAGCTTTATAGACGCATGCATTAAATGTGACATGTTTATCTGCTCTAATGTTATAAAAAGGAAATTTTTGTTTTCGTATAGTTGTATGTTTGCTTGGCCAGCGTGGTGGATAGCCTCAACCCTCAAAGGTGGCCTGTGTCCCAGCAGTGGGAACATATATGATGATGATGTATGTTTGCTACGTTTTCACGCAAAAACCACTTGACCGATTTCAATAATTATTTCACCATTAGATAGCTACAACTTTACTGCACTATGTACACATAGGTTATATGTATGTTGCATTTAAACGGACGGCTCCTCGTATTTTCCATACAATTCAATTAATGCAATGCATATAGTTCTTGTACGCGTAATTTCATGACCTGCAATCAAATGTGTCCAATAATTTTAGTTGTAAGATATTTTACAGTAGCTTTTTGATCGAGGTTCTTAACGCTGTACCATCACTTACGTGCAAATTAGATTTTTTAATAAACAATATGGCGATACAATCGAATAATTGACCTAAATGTGCCCCTCGGCGCTGAACGTATTTTGCCCATAAAATATTCAGTTGTGCGCGCCCTGCATTTTGTCTGCCCTAGATCTTTTGGTTGGGCAAGGTTTGTGCCAAATTTCAAGACATCTTGAATGCTTTTTTAATTAAACTATGCATGATTTATGTGTGTTTGTTACTTAATACAGCGTGACTGTGATTCTCGGTGGAGAGTACTAACACTCAAAAACTATTGCGCATTAGAGTGTATTGGTTGGTTTTTGTGAGTTTTCTGTAAAGGCTTAACGTAACGTATTGGTTGGTTTTTGTGAGTTTTCTGTAAAGGCTTAACGTAAAATGTAAAATTAGCACAAATTTTATTTTCATTTGTCATGTTCGAGTTAAATTCGCGACACTAAGGGTGGAACCCTACAAACAGTAAAAAAATGGCTCACCCATCATAATTATGACCGTGTTAACCTTTGCTTAACCTCGATTTGTATTTTTTATTTTGGTGCATCAGAATTCCAAGAAACCAGCTGTATACGTACCAAATTTCATTGCAATCGGTTCCGTACTTTTTGCGTGAAAGAGCAACAAACACACACACACATCCTTACAAACTTTTGCATTTATAATATTAGTAGGACTAGATGTCCTACTTCTATTATAAAGAGGAAGAATTTGTATTTTTGTTTGTTTGTAATGGATAACCTCAAAAACTACTGGACCGATTTTCAAAATTTTATCACCATTAAAAAGCTGCAACTTCACTGAATGACATAGGCTATATATGTACCACGGGGCATGCTGGGGCGAACAGCTAGTGTGATAACAAATATACATGAATCAATAACAATAAATTTTAAATATTTAATTTTAATTTGAATAGACACAAGATCATAAAGTTTCAGTACTCTACTATTACTAAGCTTATATATATATTAATGCTACTAAACCAAGCCCGTATCCTTTTCCTCATCCTTCCCAGTCCATTCTTTTTCCCTTATATCTTAAAAGGGGGCAACAAAATATGTCAACTCCTGCTTATCCTACTTTTCTTATGTTATAATTTCAAAAGTTTGAAGATGTTTGTTAGCCTGTCAAGTACAAACTAACAAGCCAATTTGGCTGAAATTTTGTTCGACAGACTGCTGGTTTCCTGGAATTATGATGCACCAAAAAAAAAGAAATACATCGAGGTTAAGCAACGGTTGGCACGGTAATAAATTGGATGGGTGAGCAATTTTTTTACTGTTTGTAGGGTTTCACCTTTACTGTCGCGAATTCAACTCGAACATGACAAACGAAAATGAAAGTTGTGCTAATTTTACTTTTTACAATTGGAATAACGTATAGGCAACATTTTATCCCAATATTCTTAGAGGATACGGACTAACGCGGGTGAAACCTCGAGGCGCAGCTAGTATTTCAAGTCAGAATGCCATATTAAACCCACTAATATTAACTAACACTGCGCCAAAAGCACTAAACCGATATTTTTTAATTAGGAAGATGAAAGCTGACCTGAAAAAATTAAATTATTATCATATTTCCATAACGGGCGAACGTATTAACAACCGCCTCAGCAATTCTAAGACGTAAAAATAAATATGGCGTATTTCTTTTACATCAAAGCGTTGGAGATAAAAGGCAAGCAATGGAATCAGTAAAAAGGAAAATTTTAGTGAAATCATATTAATTTAATTAATAATTATATTTTCATTTAATCGAACAACTATAAGACTCATTTTGTTAGTAACAATAGGCATTATATATTAATAATTTAGAACATAACAATTCTAACCAGTAAATCGGTGATTAACAAATTAAAACTATCCCTAATGCCTACGATCAATGAATTTATCAACACTGATACAACAGAACCTTTTAATACTAATTAAATATAGTCAAAACTTGGAGTTTTAAGATTAAATTGACTTACATTCTGACAATAGTTTCCGTGCTGAATAATGTCACAGATTCTATCTTTGATATTATGGCTGCATCTATTCCCTATTTTGTTCTTAAGTCAATATGTTTTTAATTTATTTCAAACTGTATTTCGTAAACAAATAAATATCCGAATCGTCGATTATTCGAATATATTTTCCTTCGATTTGTCGTCCAAAATAACCGAATATCGTCGTTAGCCCATAATCTTCGGTTTCCAGACAATCTGTTAGATATCCTTCGATTTACGATGACGAGATCTTTTATAGGTGATTCTGGCCGACATCTGATTAATGTAGCTTGAATAAAACGGTTATTTCAAATGTCACTGACACTGGCTGTTGATTTGATAATGTTTGAAGTTGATTTATCAACGAGAAGTTAATTTATAGTTAACTAGCTGTGCCCCGCGGTTTCACCCGCGTAAGTCCGTATCCCGTAGGAATATCGGAATAAAAAGTTGCCTATATGTTATTCCAGTTATCCAGCTGTCTACGTACCAAATTTCATTGCAATTGGTTCAGTAGTTTTTACGTGAAAGAGTAACAAACATCCATACATCCATACTTACAAAGTTTCGCATTTATAATATTAATAGGATTAAAATATTGGGATATAATCAAAATATTGAAGATAGATCAAATAGCAAACTAAACAGTATTTAAACAGTTTAGCAAATGCGAATAATATACTAATGTCTTGAATTGTCTTTTAATTTAATTTTGTATATGATTTTTCATTATATAACATTTATACACCAAAGTAACTCTATACTTTTCCCGCACGTATTATATTTGTATATATTTTTCTTCTTGAAATTTTCATGTATAATTATAGGCTTTTATAAATATGTTTAGGCTTATTTTAAACATGTATAAATGTCAATTATAGACTAGGTAGGATTATAAACGTAAATTCGTATAAATTTATGTTTGTTACTCTTTCACGCTAAAACAGCTTTTAGGTTCTCTATGATATTCGGTACATAATAATATAATGAAGCTGATCAAAAGATAATAATTTACTTTTTATTTTTTTGTTAATTTTTATCTCCAATTAGTAAATTATCTTTATAAAGCTTTCTCCTGCAATTGTATTTAAAAGTAAATAATTATAAAAAAAAAAGAAAGGAGGTAAAAATATAATTATCACGATTCCTGTTATATCCCAAAGAAGAAGCATTTAATCGGAATAAAAAGCAGCTCTGTATGTACACTAAATTTCATCAAAATCCGTTCAGCAGTTACAAACTTTCACATTTATAATATTAGCGTGAATGCAGTAGAAAATAAATAATCATTTCCACAAGAAAGGTCGCCGACGTTCCTGGGGTACCACTTCAAATTCTAAAATGGAACCAAATGACTTCATAGCAGACACGACAAGAATCAAGTCAATTGGTTGAGAACCCATGGTATATGAGATACAATATAATGGGATATTGCATCACATCGTGGGGTGGTAGCGCAGACTCACCTGATAGAATTTGAGCCAGCTTAGCGCTCTATTCTAAATGTCGGTGCTGGTCTACCATAGTTTCTCTACTACCGAGTTGTACAAGTGAGACGTATTGACTGTTAGGCAATATTTTATACGGCAAACTATTATTAAACAAAATACTCTAATAGCTTTTGATGAAAATCTATAAATAAGTCAACACTAAAAAGACAAAACCGACTTCTATATTCAATGGTTTTCATTCACACAATTTCTTCTGTTTCATGGGCTATTTTATAAACAAATTTATAAAATTTTAAACACATACTCTAAATAAATTTAATTGTAAATCTGCTGTAACATATTATTTCAAAACATCAGACTACCAACGAACTGAAAAGTAATTATAACAAAAAGCTAATCCTCTATTTCACAATATATAAACATTATCTCCGACACACACACTCACGCACACACACACACATTGGTCACGCATTGAAAGCTAAAATTGATAATAGAGTTTTATTATAAATTTTAAACTTTAGTTCAATTTTTGTTATTTTTCTTAATTTTATTTTTACTTTATACCTATTCGTAAAAGTAGTGCCTAAAAGTATCCGCGAGAGGGGCTAGTAATCTGTACTACAGGTCTTTTTACGACCTATTTCAGACACCAGTCCTTAACAACATTCATACTAGTTAGTAGTTTAATGATTTATGAAGGCAAATAAAGAATTCTTATTATTTTATTATTATTATCATGGTGTAAAACAAACGAAAAGGCTATTTGAATATAGGGCTAGTGTAATCGTTATACTAGTAAAAGCTGACCTAAATAGCTACATATTATTTTAGAAAACTCGTATAAATTAATTTATTAGACAACACTTCTTAACCCTTTCTCATCTATTTAATTTTTTATACTTATTTAATATTATTTGGTTATTATAATCATTAAATTGCTACCTAATATGTGCGATCGAAACTGGTGCATTCCCACTATCTTTATATATATATGTCTATTAAATTAATTAAAGAGATACATATCATTATGCAAATATTTATTTAGAATTCATTCATTGGTCTTCAATTATTTATTTATTTGTTTCATCACTTCGAATATTTAAAAGAAACCGTCATCGTGTACAAAAAAAAACGAATTTAAACAACTACCATAAACAGCTTACCAAAGTTTCCTCGAATTATTTTCCAGTACAAGCAAACACAAAGACCCAGAAACCAACTTTCGAACAATATCGAAGTTGCGCAAAACACGAAGTTCGTTTTCAAAAATCGAACACACGTCCGCTCGCGACGACTTCTACAACACCACTGAAGTTGGAAACTGGGCCCTTGAATTGCTGAAACGACCACAGTGGATGGCCAATATATCTTGGTCTCTGCCGCATGCCAATCATTCATGTTTCCCCAATTAGCGTATTAACGAAAGGGCGTTTGGGGGTCTTATTAATTTGGTTGTAATATCTTTTAATTCGTGTGACAAGGCTTGTTAATGAATTCCGTCAGCTGTAAGATTAGTTGGCGGCAACTATTGTCCTTGAGCTGAATATTAATTGAAGTTTTGATTTTATTGGTTGTATTTTTCCTTTACATTGCTTTGTGGGTAATGGATCTACTTATCATATGTCAAATTACGTCGTAGAAATATCGTGTAAAATATCAATAATATCGTAAACAATAGCTAACAATATGTTATTAAAAAACAAAGTTTAGGTGTATTTCATAAATTATGATAATTCAATCACCACAATTTTTTATAATATATTATTGTGTTTGTTGATTGTGTGTTATAAATAAATAAACTGGAATAGGTTCATAGAAATATTCAGTTTCTATTGTGGCCCAAAAAATAAAAATAATGTTTTTTTACATTAATGCGACAAAGATAACATTGTTAGTTCCAAACCACTTCTTCGATTTTAGATTATTTGATGTAAGAAGTTTTTAAATATTCATATTTTGATTTACATTCGTCTAAAATATAAGTTACTATCTTTCCGCCCGTGGTTTTATCCGCGCAGTCAAAGGAAGATCTCATGGTAATACTCTTCAGACATAAAAATCCTGCCATCTCATCATCAATCCTGCCATCTGCCATGCGATCGAGTTCCTACATGTTTAGTCATTCTATAATTGGATTTTCTATAAGACATACCTTAAATAACAGTAATTTCAGAATGCACGGCGATCCTTAAGTGAGTATACAGTTATGTCTTTAGGGGTTGTGACCCCTTATAATATCATATACAAACATTGTATTTTTGTAACGTTTTAAGGCAAAACCTGCTCGATTTCAAAAATTCTTTCATCACAGGAGAGCTGCAACTTTACTGAGTGAAAATGGCTAAATAGGTACCACGGGCGAAGCCGGGGCGACCAGCTAGTTAGATATACAATTATCTCAAATATACAACAAGGTAGAGGATCAGTTGTAATTACTATTTTAATATTATATAAACTAATTACCGTTGTATCTAAATAAGGATTACCTACAGAGTTTAATTAATACCTAGCTTAGAGCTTTACCTTAACTAGTTCCTTGGTAGTGGTTTACTTGCTTTTATTCAACTACGAAAGGATATTTCAGTATTTTCATAAAAAAGTGTAATGGGACTATTTCTTCATTAAAATTTGTTGCATATCTTAATAAGTTTTAGTTCGTTTTTTCAGTGCAATTATTTTTGCAAGTAAACAAACATAAATAACGTATTTGAATCAGTAACCACCAAAGACAAATAACTATATTGAACACTAGCAGTCCGCCCCGGCTTTGCCCGTGGTAAATATATAGCCTACCTCAATAAATGGGCTATCCAACACTGAAAGAATTTTTCAAATCGAACCAGCAGTTCCTAAGATTAGAGCGTTCATAGTCATCAGCTTTATAGTATAGATTTTATTAGATGTATAGACTAATAAATCGCCTTCAAATTGTCACAACTAGACTAAATTTTAATGACACCACGTGGAAGTCATATGATCACATGACAGTCTGTCTCCAATTTCTGGTCTCCTCCACAAATTGAACCACTACCAGTTAGGCCATCACACATAGAATAAAGCCTTTTTTCAACTGACTTTATAAAGGAGGACGGAGGAGGTTATCAGTTCAGTATCAGTGCATTTATTTTGGACTAGCTGTGCCCCACGGTTTCACCCGCGTAAGTCCCCGTATCCCGTTGGAATATCGGGATAAAAAGTTGCCTATGTGTTATTCCAGTTGTCCATCTACTACGTAACAAACTTATCTACATACCAAATCTCATTGCAATCGGTTCAGAAGTTTTTGCGTGAAAGAATAACAAACATACACACATCCTCATTACCTTTCGCATTTATAATATTAGTAGGATAGTAGGAAGTAGGATAGGCTACAGTAAGAGTAGGATAGGATAGGATAGGATAGTAGGATTTGTTACCTCAAAACTTTCGACTGGGTGTACCGATTTTGATTCTTGTTTTTATTTGATAGCTGGTGTCTCCTGTGTAGTCTCAAATCAAGGTAGTTTGGACAACTTGAAATGCTTTATAAATGAGAATTTTTTTGGAAGAATAGAAAAGAATTCGATCACGGCCGGGATCCGAACCCGCGTTTCTTGCCTTACCGTAGCAACGCCTAGCCTCTCGGCTACCCGTGATCGAATTTTTTTCTATTCTTTCAAAAAATTTCTCAACTTGAAGACTGTTTACATTCCTTTAAAATCAATTATGCCTGCAACAATATCATCAATTCAACTCAGAATGAAACTGAGTATAAACTAAAGACCCTTTCAAAGGTTACTACGTGATCTGTATTGATGTGGCGGGAAATAAAAGCCGACAATAAACATTAACCTATTCCTTATTTATTTGGCAGTATAGAAGTATAAGGTTTTAACTAGTGCATATGTAAATAAAGGTTTATTTCACCCTAACTATTTGTTATTTAGTTGAAAGACTCTGGGCCCTTGATAGGTATAACCTGTGTTAAGAGAGCCTTCCTTCCGGACCTTCCCTGCTCATTATATTATTAATATAAAGTAAAAAGTTCATTAGAAGGAAAAAGAGAGATACATAAGACACAATAATATAAAATTATAACTTAAAAAGAACCTTCTTCAACAACTAATGATTATTTTTATTTCAGTAAACATTTAAGAGGCAACAAACGTAAAAACAAGTAAACCTTAAAGTATTGATAACCTTTTTTGAGTTAGTTGAAAAAGGGTTATATCCAACCTTATTTCTTCATCCTTTTGTACTATCTCGCTTGTAAAAAGTGCAGTGCTTGTAAAAAGTGCAGTGGTGGCTCAGTGGTGTGGACTTCGGACTTCAAAATTGAGAGGTCGGGGTTCGAGACCAGACGAGCGTGTAAGAAATGATAAATACATTATTATCTCAAAAACTACTGAACCGATTATGATGATATTTGCACTGATCGCTAGGCGATACGGAGCATACCCGCCATAATTAAAAGCATTTCAATCTTATAATTTTTGAGTAATGCAATGCATATGCATACACACATACAAACAAACAAACATGCACTTAAGAGATTTGGCGTGAAATTCATAATCCTTTCTTAAGTTGGTTAAAAAAGAGATATTCTATAGTTACATAATATCAAAATAGGTTTTCTATCAAGAAATTGGCTCGGAATCGTAAAACTTTTATCATCCACCCTTCAGGTAACAAGCAACTAACAAGAATTAATGGTTTTACGGCCGTTAACTGCATCTTAACGGGAAACAAAGATGTCTTATCTAAATTGTATAGTGCAACATCAATGCGAAATATCGTTTCGTAGTTAATGTTGAATTATTTTATTGTCTGACTTTAATGTTACATTTTATTCATATATTTATTTTATTAAAAGAAAGCTTACCCACAATTATACATTTGTAAAAAATAAGGCCAATAACAAGTTTTCACATATAAATGCAATTATACAAACGTCGTTCAATAATCTAATTTACATCCCACAGATTACATATTAAAGGCATCAGCCATACATTTTTACAAAAAGTGTAAACCGTTATTATACTATTAGAATATGAAAGAAACAAAAACACTGCATTTATAATATTATTAAGGATCATTTATTTATTTAATTAAGGCAAGTATTAATAATTATACAATAATATAATATAATACAATAATATTAGTTATTTGAACAAATCTGCGAGTAGCTACTAGCTCCTCACATAAATATGATATTTAACTCATTTATGTACAACTAGACACTCGTCCCGGTTTCGCCCCGTTTTATCCCAAGGGAGCATTATTTCGGGTTATAAAGTATCCTATCACCCAAGTCAGCTCATACCCTGTCTGTATATCAAATTTCATCAAAATCCGTTGAGTAGTTTCAGAGTGATTGGCGGACAAACATTTTGCACGTTATGCAAACAAAGTTTCACATTTATAATACTAGCTGCGCAACGCGGTTTCACCCCCGTAAGTCCGTATCCTGTAGGAATATCGGGATAAAAAGTTGCCTTTATGTTATTCCAGTTGTCCAGCTGTCTACGTACCAAATTTCATTGCAATCGATTCAGTAGTTTTTGCGTGAAAGAGCAACAAACGCACACACATCCTTACAAACTTTCGCATTAATAATATTAGTAGTATAGGATAGTAGGATTAGTGTAAAGTGTGATTATAAGTTACCAGTCTAATGACAAAAGTTTCTATAAAAACAAACGCCTGAGTGGATATATTTTAAATATTTGGTGTATTAATTGAATTTTTAATTGCTAAAGTAATTGAGAAATTAATTGAAAACCGATATTATTCCATCGTAAAGTCGCCATGATAAGAACTATATGAAAATATGTTTTGTGCGTGTTTTGTGTCCATTTTGGTTAGTGTATATCATATTTTATCAAATCAAACTCAGTTACTGCTAATTAAATGACACTAAAAAAGGATAAGGTTCTCAATTCGACTGTTAATTTTTTAACCAACTTGAAAAATAAGAGAAGGTTCTCAATTCGACTGTTAATTTTTTAACCAACTTGAAAAATAAGAGAAGGTTCTCAATTCGACTGTTAATTTTTTAACCAACTTCAAAAATAAGAGAAAGTTCTCAATTCAAATGTATTTTTTGTGTTGTTACCTCATAACTTTTTGGTGGGTGAAGCGATTTTGATGATCATTCTATATTTGAAAGCTCTTGTCGATTTAAATTTTGTCTAGATCTGATAATTTGATGGCGATGGTTTAGTGTTTATTAAAAATAATTATATTGATTTGAGCTTTCTATCCAAGACATGATTATATCATCCTAATAAAATGTATCCTAAATTCTTCCCCAGGTCTCAAACTATCAATGTATCAAATTTCATCCAAACCGGTTGAGTGGATTATGTGTGAAAAGACAGACAAAGCTACTTCCACATTTATAATATTGATAGGGATTATATAATATACTAGCTGCGCCCCGCGCTTTCACCCGCTTTTGTCCGTATCCCGTAGGAATATCGGGATAAAAAGTTGCCTATACGTAACTCCAGTTGTCCATCTACGTACCAAATTTCATTGCAACCGTTTCAGTAGTTTTTGTGTTAAAGAGCAACAAACACACACACATCCTTACAAACTTTCGTATTTACAATATTAGTAGGATAGGATATGCCTAAAGTATACATTAGTTATAATTATTTATTATAATCGATATTTCTTTCATGCAGTCTTTACCATTATAAACCGAAGCATTGTTTTCCTTGAACATTTACGATTAACTGACAGTCGAAGTGTTCCATACGGTGAGTGACCCATTTCCATTTCCTCACCCTTCCCAGTAAATTCCTTCTATCAGTCGTCAATACTTTTCTTATCCCTTACATCTTAAAAACGGGCAGAGCATTACCAGAGGCGCTACCGAACTCCGAACCTACAGCTCATTTGCCCGCTAAAACATAAAAAAGCAGTAACACTACATTCAATAGTATTATACTTTGAATTCAGATAAGAACCTCTCTGTTTTAGATCTTTGTGTTACCGTCATTAACTATTTCTGAATACAGTCATCCAACAAGTAAGTTTTATTGCATTCCAGTTAATTAATAAACATAAGATTTCGTTGTAAATTTTGAATATGTAAAATACCAAAAATATTTACTTAACACGAGACTTATTTTAGCCGACGACAAAAAAAGATGTGCTTATTAATTCAACTGTATTTATTGTGTTTGTTAACTCATAACTTTTTACTGGGTGAATCGATTTTTATGATTATCTTTTTTATAAAGCCCTGTTGACCCATTTTAATTTGGCCTAGAAAAAAATAGCTATAGCTTATAATTTATCAAAACAGGTTTAACAGAGGAGGGCAAACCGATATTACGGGATGAAGACAAAGCAAATAACGAAGCAGGTAAGGTGTTCGCTCTTTCTCATTCGACGCGTATCATGCCACCATCTTCACATTGCGAGCCTAGCCAGAAGTCCGAGAAACGATGTGCCTCCTTATGTTTTATTTATTTATGTCACGGGCTTTATCGCTTGGCGATAACTTCGTCCCGTTGGGGCAAATCAACAACAATACAATTTCATAATCTTTTTAAAACTACCTACACGATTTTGTCCAACATCCGGGTTTCCTCCGATAACATTTTGTCACTGTTCATAACTACAAGTTCTGTGTTTTATTGGTATATTTCTAAATTTTAATGCTAAATATGCCTTAAGCTATTGAAGTTTTCTTTCCTTTCTTCAATTATAGGGATAAGTTGGTATCACTGTAAGCGCAATCGTATCGTACACGTATCGTAAGAGAACAGACACAGATATAGCATTTACTTGTGTTTGATTTGTTTTTAATCCGTTAAAAAGTCTTTAATTATTAAAGGCACAGATATCTTACTAGTAACTACATACTTACATAAATCAATATTCAAAGAATCTCTTTTAAAAAACCTCTATGAAGCGTTTTAGAACAACGCGTAAGTATAATGTAAAGAAAGAAAGATACAAAGAAAGAAAAAAAAACGCTTATTTAATGATGACACATCATTGATGACACCAAATAGTATCTAATTTAGCGTTTTCTAGGAGAGCTCCTAGCGCTGGCTTTCAATTAGGCCCCAAAAAATAACAAAATAATAAATAAATAAATACCTAAATAAATAAGTCAATAAGAATCACTTAATAATATTTATAATTAATACACATGCAATAATATAATTTATTACATTCATGAAAATAGATACGGTGCATAGAGGTTTATTCATTTCTGCTATCAGCGCCGACAGTCAGGGTGTGGTCAGCGTGACACTTACAGCAGTACGATAGATCTACGCATTTGTGTGCAAAATTGTTAATTAGAATATTAATCATAATTTCAATTGCGTTTGTATGTTTCCGTAGTGTAGTGGTTATCACGTGTGCTTCACACGCACAAGGTCCCCGGTTCGATCCCGGGCGGAAACAATTTTTTATTGCTAGTTATTTATCACAGTTTATTTTCTATACATCTGCTG
>NC_052130.1:5369289-5392993 GCF_012273895.1 Zerene cesonia | reverse complement strand
CAAAAATACGTAGAAGGTGACTTTTCAATTTAATTATTATTCATTACTTTATTTTTTTACTTTGTCAGCGTTACTGTTCCTTTAGTAAACATATATAGTGTTATTGTTAATACTATTGTATCCCATTACTCCTCCCCTATTAAAAACTCAGAAACTGCTGCACCAATACTGATGGAATTTAACTGATTGATGGTTTGCGATTTATGAATTGCTTTCAACAATAAATAAGTATACCTCATTTTTATACTTTCACAGAAATTACAATTTTTCATTTAAAATTTCACAGAAGTGGAAAGAAATTCTAGCCTACTACTGCACGTAAAAGGTGGGTAAATGATATTTTTATAACCCACGAAACTTATGATCAGCAACTTTATCGCTTAACTAAATATAAAACAAGACCGCCTCCTTGGTACAGTGGTTAACGTGTGAGCGTAGAACCAAGGGGTGCTGGGTTCGATTCCCGGTGGGGACGCACAAAAAAAAAAATGTCTCGGTCTGGCAGGACACAGAAGGTTGATCACCTACTTGTCCCTAAAGAAAATCGATCAGTGAAACGGATGTACATCATCTGCCCCATACCCCACTAGGGGACACGGGACTTCACTTTTTTAAATATAAATCAATAGTTATATCCTTTAGTCTTAGCTACAAAATTAATCATAGTTTTCCTTAGTATTTACTTCTTGTCTGACAAAAGAAAAAACAAAATTAATATGTTTTAGCTTCACATTGTTGCAAGAATTTTCTATATCTTCAAGTATAGGCCAAGATTAAATTAAATTCCTGCAACTGTCTACATATTTCATAAGAACGATTATAATACGTTAACGCAGTATTTATACTATAGAGAAACTAGTCGCTCCCCGCGGTTTCACTCGCGTAAGTCCGTATCCCGAAGGAATATCGGGATAAAAAGTTGCCTATATGTTATTCCAGTTGTCCAGCTGTCTACGTACCAAATTTCATTGCAATCGGTCCAGTTGTTTTGCGTGAAAGAGGAACAAACACACACATCCTTACAAACTTTCGCATTTATAATATTAGTAGGATGCATGTAAGGTCAAACATAATTGCTCTATATAATTCCATGGTTGTGATATGATGAAAATATTTTTTATATTTCTGATAATATAAAAAATATTTTCATCGTAGATCCAATACATTGAACAATCACATTTATTCACACTAATATTATAAATGTGAAAGTTTTTTTTGCATGGATGTTTGTCCGTCAATCACGCTGTAACTACAGAACGGATTTTGATGAAAGTTGGAATACAGACAGGGTACGAGATAATTGGGTGCTAGGATACTTTTTATTCCGATTAAATGCTCCCTTAAGATAAAATAGGAATCTCAATATCCGGCCGGACGTCTAGTGTACAAAATACGACACACAATGATGCTTCAAAAAGCGTATATATCTTTATAGTAAGAATCCATGAAACATACCCTGAATACAGTATACAGAGATGCAGTAGTACAGCCCTTGATCTCGTCTTAAGAGATCCATGGTCTAGACAATATCGTTTTTGTAACAACTCAATAATAATGAATCGAATTGTTAATAATATAGTGATATTAATAATTTAATATTTGTGGCAATGATGAAAGCGCAGATCTTTGTTAACTCGAGCGACGAATTGCAATCTATTGCAGCACAAGTAGTAATTACATATCAATTCTAAATATGTAGGTACATATTATATTATATGATGTAAAACTTAATACTATAACATGCCTCTAAAAAAAAACATGCGCGTAGCAGCCCTAAAATAGTGGCCCGAGCTGCTAACAACATGGCGGATACATTATCATATGTAGCTCGGGCTCGATCCTCCTAGCTCTCATTTTTACTAATACAAACTTCTGTAAGAAGAATCTTTGTTATAAAACATTAATACTAAACCGTTGTTTCATACAGTTAATCCTAAAGGTAAGTACTTTATTATTTAGTGGTACTACTTCTTTTACTACGTCTAAAGAGAGATGATGCATTTCGGTTACTGCTGTAGCAACAAATGATAAAAAATCCAAGTTAAGCAACGTTTGGTACAATTATAAATTGGATAGGTGACCAGTTTTTGCAGTTGCTCATTAGCTTAATAGTTTTCACGATTTCGACTTGCACTAAATAGATATTACGACTAAATAATATGTTTTATTGCAGGAGTTTTCAATGTTGAGCATAAGCCACTATTGCGAGCTGGAGCGGCTACGGGGGGTATTTACTATTTCAAACTACCCTCCTAACAATAAGTGCATCATAGTTACATTTTCGACAGGATAGCTGCCTTTAGCTTGTTCCGAGAAATAGCTGTATAATACATATATTTCTATTAATACCCAGAATAATAAAGGTCACCTCAGAAGGACGCCTCCTTGGTACAGTGGTAAACGCGTGAGCGTAGGGCCGAGTGGTCCTGGGTTCGATTCCCGGGGGGGACAATAAAAAAAAAGTCTCGGTCTGGCAGAACACAGAAGGCTGATCACCTACTTGTCCATAAAGAAAATCGATCAGTGAAACAGATGTATATCATCTGCCCCATACCCCAGTAGGGGACACGGGACTTCACAGAAGGACGTGCATTGAGCTTGTGGTTATTTTAAAATTCGCAAGTCATATTCAATTCGATGATTCAATAGTTTGTTTCCGTTCTTTATATAAATCAATTATCTGATAATTATTTTCATATTTACGATTTTTTTTGTTCGTTCTTTTCTATCCCCTGGTTCATTGGTTACTTCTAAAATCTTTGTTCATTAGTATTACGAATTAAGTATTTTAATCTTCTTCTCTCACACAATTGAATCTCTTAAATATTCTCAAAAAAGTTTCATCTGAAAGGCTTATAAATAAACCAATATGTGACGATGTAAAGCTTCTAAAATAAGACTAGGCGCTTGAATAAATAAATTTACGAGTTTGAAATTTAAATGAATTCGCGGAAAAGTCTTGGGAACGATCAAATAAGTATTTTAAGCGTACTTCGAATTTAAGAAGTTCTATTTAACTTGACGGGTAATAACCATCGTTGAAACAATAAAGCGAAGACAAGCATATTTAATGCTAGGACTGGCTTAAAATCAGGCGCAGGCAATCATGGATTATGCTTGTCTGCGTAGGTATAGCGGAGCCAAGGTTAGAAGGTTCAACCCCCCCCCCCTCATGTCCACAATCATTTCAAATATCTATTTCTCTTATTAACGTGTGGGTCATATCTTGGTGATCCTGCTTGGCGCTGTTGCATTTTTACAAGCGGCTTCAAAAAAGGTTCTCAATCGTTTTATTTTTTTTGTTTTTATTCCCGCAAAACTTTCGCCTGATTTGTTTTATATTAACTGCTATAAACTGTCTGATTCTGGCGATTTGAAAGCGATTTAATTCTTACGTTAAAAATAAAGAAACGTTTTTATTTTTACATAACTAACTATTCTGTTTTAATTATTAAGATCAATCAAATGTATATAAATGAATATCTGCGCTTAAAAATGTCGCTCCAAAAGCAAAGAAACAAGGGTCGAATATTCTAGATAATCACGTTGCAAGGTATCAAAGCTCGAAAGATCAAAGAGAATTGATAAGGCACGATAAATCAATATTTTCAAGATTGAATTGCGATAAATTTATCACAATGGACTTTCCTAAATCTTCCTACAGTTGTATAGCATAGAGGTGTTGGTACATGTTTTATATTTCTCTACTTAAAACAGCTGATCGGATCTTTATGATGATCACTATGACCCCACGCGATTGAAACCCCTAAATGAAGGTCGTCCTATTCAAAACAAGCCAGAAAACCAAGTTTTTATGAAACGAACATTTTCAGCTTATCTAAGATTATTAATAGTATATTTATTAATTGGTAATTATTTCTAGAACCGTCTGAACTCGAATGGCTGAAAAACCTAAAGAATTACGTAACAATATTAATAGATACCATTGGAAGACAGAATTTCCAAGATCTGCTGGCACCAGTGATTAAATGTAGGTAAAATGCTATGAGACTTTGTAAGTTCCTATATATTTGTATTTATTTATTTCGTTTTTATGTCAAAAAATTCTTTGTAGTTTGTATTACTATCACTTAATGGTATTTCATTTACTTTCGGTCATATGACATACGATCCAAATCACGCATTACAATTAAATTTTAGTTAATGCATTTATACTGGCTGTACCCCGCGGTTTCACCTACGCACCTACATAATGTGAAACGGTATATCCTTCCTCCATAACTGAACTTTCTGACATGTAAATTTTAGCAGAATAGATTGAGAATGTATGTAATTGACATTACCTAACCATAACTCAATTGATCGAGCGAATACTTCGAACTTGGTAGACAAGTTTCATTATTTTTTTATTTTATCTAACGGAATGTGAAATCATATAACAAACAAGTATTACCATAATATTGCCCAATTATAGTTAAAGTATAAATGCCTGGGTGGGCATCACGACAACTTGTATCTTCATAATGTAAGTGACGATCTTAGTTATAGAGAACAATAAGAATTAATCAAAATCATTAAAACCAAGTTTCAATTAGAATCTGACTTGTTAAAAAGATTACAATTTATTTTAGCAGCTTAATATTTTGGGACAACATCTATCTATGCCTGTAAACTTTTTGAAATTCCCAATTTCTTATTTAATTTATTGCGGAAATGTCAAAACGTAAAATAATATAACTGTAAGATGATTTTATTTTCGTCATCTCCAAAATTTTACATTGAGCTGAATATACAATTACCAAGCCAAAAATTAATGTTACATCCGGGAGATACATTCCACTTGTAATTTCTTTGAATGAGCAAAAAAAATAAAAAGCGCTTTTTGTCGTTCTTTGTTTATAATAATATACACATTACAGCCGGCGGCGCTCTGCCCGTGTAACCAGCCTGTGTAACTTTTCTCATATAATATTTCTATTCGACATATTTGGTTTCGAATATTTAAGAAAAAAATTCTCTTGTTCCAAATTCAAATTTATTTACTTTGTTTTTTTTCGCAGCTTAGTAAATTATTATTTTTTTTTACTTTACTTTTAAATTGGCAGCGATCGAGTTTAAGCATGACGTTAAAATAACTGACATTGATGGTAAGTAATTAAAACCCTTATTATAATTTTTTTTTTCAATTTAATTGTTATAATATATTACGAAGAATAAAAGAAAATGTAATAACAACAAATAGATATGCTTAAAGCTCAATATTGTTTCATAATTTGAGACTACATTCCCATTATTTTCTACCAACTTCCCGCCCGTGGCTTCGCCCGCGTATCCAAGGAGGTTTTTTAATATTCATTATCATTTTTACTATTGTAGTCGATGAATTTGGTAAGTTTATTTTAAAACTAACAATTTTCATATGCTTATTAAAAATGTTTATTATACTTTATACCCTATTTTTTGTTAATTCATAGCTATATTTTTTTTAAATAATGCTTTGTAAAAGAAATAAATATAAAAATCGATCAAGAAGCGGAATTCAAACCCGTCACCCTTTGATAACTTTACTTCGTATAAATAAATGTAGGTTTTTTTTTATTTATTTATTTCTTTTTATTTTTTATCTTGCCGAATGCTGCTGTTAATTTTTTTATATATTTTGTGAGTCATGAGCCGTTACTATAGGAAGTAATAAACGATAAACATCCACCAGGTAAAATAATTGTTATATACGAAGATTTAAAGACAGGATCACAGATAATTGGCCGGGGTAAGTTGAACTTATTATTTAAAATATCACGTTTATTTAAATTATGTTCATGTAAATAAGAAAATTTATTACTTTGTGCTTCATTGATCAATATAAGAAACAAACGTATAATGTGTATGATGACAGTCGGATATTCAGAGGCTACATTTTTCTTATGCCACATGCGGGCAAAAATCTTCCCCATACGCCGTACGAAACACAGTAGCTTGATACTACTTCTCGTCGGTTATTTGTGGGGGTGTGGTGGTGGTACTTGGCGCCCAATCATCAATCATCAATATAACATCATCATCAGCCCATATATGTTCCCACAGCTGGGACACAGACCTCCTATGAGGATTCTGGCCATAATCCACCAAATAAATCAATTTTTCAATTTACCTGCTCATGTGAATCACCACTGCTTAAAACGGTGAAGGAAAACATCGTGAGGAAACCGGTATGTCCAAGAATCAAAAGTTCGACGACATGTGACATCTGCCAACCCGCACTTGGCCAGCGTGGTAGATTATGGCCTGAACACTCAAAGGAAACCTGTGTCCCAGCAGTGGGAACATAATATATGGATGATGATGACACAAAGTATTTATAGTTTATAATATGATTGATTACAATACTTAATGACGTACCTGGCGTATTGGTTAATTTTGACTTTAATCAAAGACAACAAGCGATCTATTGATTAACTTGCTCTTGAAGTTTGGATACAAGTTCAGTTGATGACACTAAACCAATATATGAGGATGCTTGATATTGCCCAATACTAGTTGCTGGCTCCGGATTTGCATTGATTGAAGTCAAGCTCAGACATTTAATAATTCAATTATACGTCTAGAAGCACTTTTGAATCGGCATAACGCAGTTTTATCATATACCTACCACGGTGTATTTACAAAAACCTAGCAATTTATAGGAAATAAAATACTATTATGTGAAACATCAATCCTAGTAATCCTACTAATATTATAAATTCGAAGTTTGTGAAGATGTGTGTATGTTTGCTACTCTTTCACGCAAAAGCTACCGAACCGATTGCAATAAAATTTGGTACGTAGATAGCTGGAGAACTGGAATAACATATAGGCAACTTTTCATCCCGATATTCCTACGGGGTACAGGCATACGCGGGTGAAATCGCAGGGCGCAGCCACTTTTGCCTTAATGGAACAGTTTTTCCAAATATCGTTAATTACTTAAGCAGCTACTACCTTCGGATCGTTCTTTTCTAGATTCAAAGAAGAGAAAGAGAAAAAGGAAAGGTAAGTGACTTAGATATGGTGATAGAGAGGAATCAGTTTTATGTTGCAGTTAGGTCTTTTTATCTACCAATTGTTATTTAGGATTAGATAATAAATTAACCTATATTTTAACAAAAAAAAAGGAAGTTCTAATATATTCTTAGCGTACTACGTATTTTTTAACTTACAATATTTGATGAGTAGATATGTAATTATTTAATTTGATTATATAATCTATGGTCATAGTAACTTGGTATGTTCGTTTGGTTAAAATAACACAAGAGTGTTTTGGGTAGATAGTGTGTAAAATTATGCAATAATAATTATTGTTAAATTAACATTATTTACATTTTCAGATCGAAAACGCACAAAACATAATAGTGATGAATAAAAATATATAACTAAGTACTTCGTTATTGAATTTGAATGCAAATTTATATTTTTCAATTCTGTTTGAAATAATATTCGTGAGCAATACCAATATTGTTTGTTTTATTATGAAAAACTAATCTATTGAAATCACAATTTCAACCTTGTATGGTTTTAGAAGCTTGATTATTTGCGTCAATTGGAGCGTTATGAGTTATTTGAACTTTTATTTTGAAATTAAAACACAATATGACGTTTTATTCAATACTGGATATTAATTAGGTAGGTACTATCATTACTATTGTTCATATGCGAAGAAATAAAATAACGTGTATTCCTTCTTCTTCTCTTTGTTAATGGCTTCACCCAACAGAGGGACTGCGCCAATATCCAGTGTAAGTGACAGAGTCAGGACTCAAATTACAGATAATCCCACTGATATTGTAGTGACATTTAACATTTGGAACTGGATGGAAAAATAAAATGTGTATTTAAAACTTAAAAGAATTATTTGACGTGAGTTATAAATAATTGATGACATTAGAGGTATAACTAATATAACGTAATCGGCCAAAACGTTATTTCGATACATTCAAATATCATAAGAAAAATAAGTTTTATATATATTTTTCTCTAAATTTATTTAATTTTGGTCATCCGGGTCGATAATTAAATAATATATTATCATCAACCCGCTTATAAATTTTATTAGCCTAGAATGTTATTTAATAGGTAGCTTTTTTATTTTAATTATCCGTGCAGGCTTGCGCCATTGAGCATTGTTTTGTAGCCTGTGTACTTTATCAAAATAAACAGTAGACAGTAATGTCAAATGTGTCATTACTCATTTGTCAACAACATGTCAACTGTCATCATAAATATATTGGCAACAAGATGATAAATACAAGGATTGTGTCTCGATTTTTTAACTTAAAATCATTAAAATACATTAATTGTAGATGTTCTAGTCGTGCTTTGTCTACTTATAAGTATTCTAACCACAATGGAGGTGACAGGTCACGCAATGGACAATATTTTGGTGGCATACTCGCTGTTGCAGCTGGAGTATGTAGTTATGTGAGCTTAAAGGAGAGAATAGAAGCTGCTACTATAAGTTTAGCTGGTAGGCGTGAGAAGTATAACTTCATAGCTGATGTCGTGGCTGTATCAGCCCCGTCAGTCGTGTATATAGAAATCCAAGATAGTAGGCGTTTGGACCTTTTCTCTGGGAAACCTGTTACGATTTCGAACGGTTCGGGATTTATAGTGAATCAAGATGGGTTGATATTGACGAACGCTCACGTTGTTGTAAATAAACCGAATGCTGTGGTTCTCGTACGACTTATGGTGAGTGAAATGTGTGATGTAATGTTCTGAGCATATTGTGTCATATCATATGTCAACAATTTCAATAAGAATCTAGCATGAGGTGGAGTGTCGGTTCAGCGTGGAATAAAATCGAAAAGTGGGGGTTTCAGACCAGGTGAGTGTGCAGGAAATAAATTAATTTTTCTATTTATCTGCGCATTATACACACCACCTCTGATAGCTTAAATATCTACTGTGATGCTAAATTTAAAACTGTTGAAATCAATGTAATAAAAACTTCTATTAAATATAATCTGTATGTAATATAGGAGATTTTCTTACCTTCTATTAAATATGTTATCATTAATATAAAATCTGTAAATGTGTGACGGTAAAGATGTCATCGAGCGGTTAAATGGGATAAACAAGCAGTGGGAGGGCTCAAAAAAAAAAAAGATTTATACATGTCCCTTAGTCAGTGTTTTTCACTGGTTTATTATTCATAATGTCGGAACATTGGAGAACAATGAAAAAAATAATGCATTATATGCTAACATATTTAATTTTATTTCAGGATGGATCCACCCACGTCGGACTTTTAGAAGATGTAGATATGAAATCAGACCTGGCAACACTTAGGATACCAGTGAATAACTTACCCACAATGAAATTGGGTTCCTCTGCTGATTTGCGGCCTGGCGAGTGGGTTTGTATTTCTAAACTTTAAGGTTTATGTAGAATGGGTTAATTTTTTAAAGATTTCTGGACTAGTCTAGACGCAGCTTTATTAAACAATTTGCATAACATAGAATTTGAAAAACTATATGCCCAAAGCATAACAATAACCTAGTTAGTTAAGGGACACAAGGGATAGTTGGAGTATTGCTATTGTACGAGATTATACAATACAATACTTTATCACATTCACAGTGTACTACTATTACACAATAAACTTTTAAGGTTCTTCCATTGGTTTTGTTAGGTATACAAATCATAGATGATAACAAGTTATCCAATAACTCTCATATCCATCCCTGTGTGTTTAAAAAAAAATTAACACTAAAGTTTTTGTATAATTTTAGAAAGGCATAGTTATAACAGAGGATGTTTCTTTCATTTTTCAGGTGGTAGCAATGGGTAGTCCTCTAGCGTTAAGTAATACAGTAACAGCTGGCGTGGTGAGCTCCACCCAGAGAGCCAGCAAAGAATTGGGATTGCAAGGTAGTATATTCATAGATAATGTATTCATGTATATTTTTTGGGGATAACGGGTGTGAATAGAGTTTGGGTCATAGCAGATGAAGAGATCGGATGACAGAGTAGTAAACTGTCTTTTATTCATACAGTTAGTATACTGACTTGGAAGTTTTGACTTATAGATATAAAGAAAGTACAGATATTATATGCTGATATAGGAAAAATATTATCATGGCAATATCCAGCTAGATTCTAGATAGATTCATCTAGGACTTTTACTTCTCATAAAATGATTGCCTATTGAAATTGAGGCTTCATCAAAATCGGTTCACCCAGTCGAAAATCCTGGTTAAGAAAAAAATATAAACAGTCAAATTGAAAATTTTCTTCCTTTTTAGTTGCCTGGAAACTCTTCCAGCTCTTTAGTGCTAAGGCCGCCTTCTGTACTGTTCTAGTTATAATATTTTTATTTTTAAGGTTTATTTGTATACTGGAACAATAAAGTTTAATAAATAAAAAAAAAATAACTATCACATATCTTATATTCTAGGTAAAGACATGGTGTACATACAAACGGATGCACCAATCACGTTTGGAAATAGTGGCGGGCCGTTGGTGAATTTGGATGGAGAAGCTATCGGCATAAATAGTATGAAAGTGACATCGGGCATATCTTTTGCTATTCCCATTGATTATGTCAAAGAGTTCCTGGCGAAACGTGAGTATGAAATTTAAAAAACATGGCAGGTAATAATTAACATAACTTATACAATATTTGAAATATATAGAGGATAGTCAAAAATGCTTTATATATAGAAGGTAACAGAGTATTAAGGCGTCACCCTAGTATGGCGAAAGACGCAGGATCGAATCCCGCCTCATGTTGTTTTTAAATATTTATATTTATTAAGTATTTAAAAATTGAATTTAATGTTATTAATTTTTATTGAGAAATTTGAAACCATACATTTAACTTATATAAAATATAGGATTCTTCTATGACACTGTAATCAAAGTCAACTAAAATGGCTTAACTATGTTTGTTTGAATTTGTGTAAATTCGGTAGATTTTAGCATAATAGGTAACCGAATTTTCTTACAGTGACAAAAATTACTTTAATTTTCGCGCTGTACACTTAAATAAAACAAATGAACTTCGGTAGGATATAATTAATAAATTGCATTAATTCCAGGAAAAACAAAGTCACCCCAAATATCCAGGCGATACCTTGGTATCACGATGCTGTCTTTAACGCCGAACATTCTTATGGAGTTACGGATGAGGAACCCAGAGGTAAAACTATAAATAAACCAGTAAATGAGTTGTTTTCTAAAATAATGCCACTTATGTGGATAGAGGAAACTGCCCGCGTGGACAATGAATTAACAGTTCATCAACACCATCAAAGATGACACATTTTTTTATTTTAAACATAGCGCCATCTATCGAATATCACAAATTTAAGAGCTACAATGCCATGTTAAAGTACAAACTATTGTTTATGGGTAGCGCTTACCATCAGAAGACCCACAAGTTGCATTGCTGATTATGACATAAAAAAAAAACATCTATATTAGCAACGATAGGAAAAACTATCTATCTAACATATTATTTACTTATCACATAATGGTTTCTTTTTATATAATACTGGGCTCTCGCCTTGGCTCTCACCGAAACTGGAATAAAACCAAAATGTAGAATCATCATTTATATTATTTAAGTCGTTATTCAGTGGTAATTATTTCCTCTTAATATGAGGGTAGATGTACAATACAGTATAGTATTATGTTTGTAGAAGAAACGAAGAATTAATTAACATTACAGATGCCTTCAGACATTCAACACGGTATCCTTGTATGGAAGGTTATAATAGGATCCCCAGCTTATAAGTGAGTATTGTAATATTCTTAAGTGACTAGAAGTCCGCTCGCGGCTTTGCCTGCGTAGTCAAAGGGAAAAATAGATAACCCCGATATTCTCGCATGCTTTTTGTCCGATGAGATTTTTGAGATAAAAACTAACCTATGTCTGTCTACTCGAATCTCAAACCACTCTGTACGAATTTAAAATGCGTGAAGAAGAGATAGACAGACTTGGTCATTTTCGCATTTATATTTGTAGTGAGTTTATAAAATCCCTTTATATCGCCGTACCAAATTACATAAAAATAATAGCAATATCCATTGTATTGAAACATTTTATGAAATAATAATTTTTGAGGATGGATATTATATGTTTGTTACTTTGACGCAAAAACTGACTAATCGATTCTGTCTTGACCATCTACGAACGCGAGTCCGACCACGCATAATTAGTGTCTTACAATAGCGATATAGGAACGACAAGTATATAGCAAGTAAAGATTTTTTTCCAGCGCCGTAACGCGTGACGTAACAAAGCGGTTTCCAGCCCATAAGATAAAATCTTATTCTTATTTATTTCTTTTGTTTTAAAGCCGTTGAATATGTTGTATTTTAACCTTTGTACACTCAATAAGTCTTGTAACTACATTTGCCTTAAAAATACACTTTGCTTCCAGTGGTGGTCTTCAGCCAGGAGACATAGTGACACACATAAACGGAACGCCGGTGACAAGTGCGACGGATTTATACTCTGTTCTAGAAAATTCGAGCGGCAAATTGACTATGCAGATTGTTAGGGGTCGACTGCGGACGACTATTGTTATTGCGCCTGAAATGCATTAAATGATTTGTAAATTATTGCGTTTTTTTTATCTTGTTTTTTATGTGCTATGTAATTAGGCTTGTTAGGAGTGGGACGAAGAATCACTGTTGTATTTTTTTTTTTCTTTTTTTTTACATAATACTGCAAAATATATATCACATTAGAACTTATTACGTTCTTAATTTGTTTATACTGTAGATTATTAGTATAGATTATACTAATATTATAATGCTGAAGAGTTCGTTTGTTTGAACGCATTAATCCCAGAAACTAAATATCGTATCTATTGAATGTACTTATTTTAGGATGAAGAGTTTGATTTCTAAATGCACTTATCTCGAAAACTAAAAGATTGATTTTTAAAAAGTGACGGGCGAAGCCGGGGCAGACCGTTAATATTGAATAAATTTAAGTGATCACACTCTACGAGGTGATTAAGAAAAAAATTAACTGAAAAAGTAACTTTGTGTTAACAGTAAGTTTCTTTACGGCCTGATCTTAATTTTGTTATTATTAGTAAGAGTTAAAAAAACAAATCATTGCGTCTGTTAATAAAACTGTTTCACTAAGCGTAAATGCTACATAAAGGAATAAATAAAATGCAAGTATAATTTTTTTCCATTTATTTATAAAAATAATTTTGCCAAATATAATAACTGAGGATATGTATAATACACACTAAATACATTGGTCCCTATGTAAATAGAAAAAAACAAAATCTTCGGGAAGAAAATTTTAAAGTTTTCTAACACAATATACTAACTGTACAAACATACTTATAATGTTTCTATTTATATTATTAGAAACCATATAATATTATTGCCTCTGATTGACACTAGAGCTCTTTCTAAAGCGTGAAAGACTGCGATTTATTGTTTTCGTTCAACCTAACTACAACCATGCTACCATGTAATAAAGTCGCAAATCGTAAAAAAATGACATTATATGCTATTTTCAAGCGAAACTAAGACAGAAATTACGTTCTTTTATACGTAGGTATATATTCTTTAACTTATCAATTATAAACAATTCAATATACTCACCCCGTATTAAGATCGTAACTGAAATAACCTTTTCTACATGTTACATAAGTAAAAACAATGATTATAAGTCTAAAACTAGATGATTTAGGAACTATCATATTTCTAAAATAAACAACTTTAAAACTACTTTGATACATGACTACAATAGAACTCTTAAGATACACATTTTTGGTTTTACATTTTGAGAAGTTTACTAGCTGATTGATGCAAATCCGTCTGCCTTTAAGAGGGTTATTTTTCATTGATTCTCATAGGTTGTATTGATTAGTGACTATATAAAACTATGGCCTAGGTAATAGACTATAGACCTATATCTATATCACAGAGCAGATAAAAGAGGTTAGAAAGAATTTCTGATTAGTGCTAGAACACATGTCACCGCTTGTCTCCTAATATGTACTCCGATATCCACACTAGTGAATCGCATTGTACGCACTGTAATGCGCTATCGCTTAGATAGTTCCAGATGGTGTCTATACATGGCAAGCAATGTATAATTTTCAATGTTTGTGAGGTTTTTGTCAATATACAGGCTTAAATATGTCTTATTATGAGTTCATAGGTATATAAGACATTCAAATATATGAACGTTTTCAAAATATATACGCGGCGCCTCTGTGTCGTCCTCAAGGCTCTTGTTGGGCCTTTACATGGCCCTAGGCTTTTATGAGCTGATAAAAGGCTCTTATATCTGTTCTGTGATGGATTTAGCCGAGAATCGATGTACAAATTTTTCGATACAAGTTCCTGGGGCAAGCTCGTTCAACCAGACTAGTTTTTTTATTGTGAGTATAAATTAGTTTCACAATGTATAGGACCAAAAATGTGCCTCGTACTTTCGAGTATGTTATATTACCTCTTATATGCTACGACTAACGTTTTAAAAACGTTTATATTTTACAATTATAAAGTCACTTAAATAATACCTGTACGTTTTATAGATAAATCCGTTTTATGGGTATAGGTATATTTAAATATATTTTGTATCAACTAATCAGATCTCACAAAGTTCAGACCCTAATATATTTCCATTAATGTAACACCATTACACAATTAATTTGGAAAACTTAATTGGTCACAATAATTCAACCTTTTTTTAATGAATTATAACATTAAAAAAGGAATCTAGCTTTTTTATCAATACTTCTGAACAATTTTGATATTTAGAAATAATTATTTGTCGAAACACATGCTGACCATATAACAAACATTCAAAATGTAAAAAAATATATTTGGCACATAGATCTTAAATCTATCTGTCTCTTTCTTTTCTTTTGACTGATGTGAGATGGTATTATAATGACTACAGTGTGTAATTATTTCATGCCATCTAAAAGGGAAAGTATTCTGAATATTGCATAATATAATTTATTACTCAATTAATTCCATTGTTTCTTTAAATAAGAAAACGAAGAAAGTTTTTCGAATAATCCTATATGGTGTCCGTATGGTTTTTAATATATTACGGTATCCCTTAATAGAATTTATTTAGATTTGTTAACATTACATCCTGTATACTCAATTTTTGACAAACTTGATAATTCAAACAAAGGAAATGAGCCATAGCCATGAATTGAAGAAGAAAGTATCTACTTTATTCCAGGTATTTTGCTATTAGTGGCATTAAAAAATTGCACCCTGTATATGAAGTAACTAACATTGAACATTAAACCTTACAATTAAGGGAAATGCATTTGAAATTATCAAGTTAAATTATACAGGATGTTGCCTTAAACTTCTCACATGATGTTACCTATATAAAAAAGTTTTAATATTCAATATCTGTTTATTGAATTATTGATACCTAAATGCAGTCTAGATTAAACCCAGACTTCAGCTAAGACCTAGATTTACTTGAAAACTCATGACAATAGAAACTAGCTCCAAAAGTCGCTGCATCCGCATCCAATGAAACCATTCTCCTTGTGACCATTTATTTTCCCGTTCTCCGGTCTGTATGTGTAAAATACCTCGCAAAATGCTGTATCGTCTCGGGGCAGATTGTAGTCGACGTGCTTGGCCGCGAGCCACGCAGCTCCCATAGCGCTTGAAACTCGGAGCCGAACCAATTCCAGTTCCATATTTATCTGAAAAAAAAATATAAAGATAATACCATCCATTACACGTGCGTTTATACAATAAAAAAAAAAAACGATAAGATAATACTGAAAAGAAACTCTTTTCGATTTAAATTGATATAAATAATTCGAAATAAATTGATATAAGTGAATTTATATTTAAACTTGTATGGATATTAACGTAGGTCATTCATTTTTATTCCAAATAAGTTTTTATACTGAAATACAAACTAGAAACACAAAACAAACTGTACACTATGCTCTATGGAATTTATAGTTTTACATACGCTAATCGCATAAACGCTTTTCTTTAATTATTTCTTTAATTCTTTTAAATCGTTTATCAAGCATTACGAATACAGTGTTTACTAGTACATTTATTTTAGATTTTTTTTATTTTCATATGAGATAATTGTAAAAGTGGTATTATTGTGAAAGTTGTGTACACCTATAATTGACAAATACATAAGTTAAAATGATTTAATGTAAGGTCCGTAGTTTAAATGCAATATGTATCTATTGTTGGTGTTACATGAAATTAAATAAATTTAATAAAATAAATAAGTTCTTCTCTCATTCCTTCATCCGTTTTCTCTATCTTTTATCCTTTTCTTTCACATCTGTCATTTCTCTCTCTCTTTCATTCCTCATCACCATCTTTTATTCTTCCTAAATTCTTTCTCCATCCCTCATTCATTCCCTCATGGCGCCTCACCCGGCGCTCGGCGAGCACGGCGAGCAGGCCGGGGCGCAGCGCGAGCCAGCTGTTCCACACGGAGCCGACGCAGACGACGCGCGTGCGCGCGGGCGGCGCGCGCCGCGCCAGCGCCGCCGCGTGCCGCGCCAGCGCCGCGCCCGCCTCCGCGAACACGTGCTGCGACAGCGCGTCGCCCGCGCGCGCCAGCTGCGACAGGTGCGCGGTTAGACCTGGAAGCGGATTCAATTAAATCCTACTAATATTATAAATGCGAAAGTTTGTAAGGATGTGTGTGTGTGTGTGTGTTTTTGCTCTTTCACGCAAAAACTGATTGCAATAAAATTAGGTACGTAGACAGCTGAACAACTGTAATAACAAATAGGCAACTTTTCATTCCGATATTCGGAATAGGAATACGGACTTACGCGGGTGAAACCGCGGGGCGCAGCTAGTTTATTATATAATATTATTATCTTAACATAGTATAGAGGAATAGTGTTTTTATTAATACATTTTTTATGGATTACGTGTTTAATCACACTTATATTATAAATGTGAAAGTTTATTTGTTTGGATGTATGTCCGTCAATCACGATGAGACTATTGAATGGAAATTTGGTATATATGAAATTTGGACATAAATAAATATGAAATATGGACATAATTTGGAGATAAAACACTCCCTTGGGATAAAAGAGGAATCTTGATATCCGGGCGGAGCCGGGACGAGAATGTGTAATTACGAACTTTTATGCGTAACCAATTTTTATTTGATTTTGATCCACTTTAAATCTAATATGAGTTAACATCAAATCTGAAGCAATTTTAAAGATTTTGAACTTCAAACGAACAGATTTAATTTGAACTTTATGTACATATCAAGGATCGGTGACAATACAAAGATTTGTAATCGATTGGAAATTACCCACCCGCAAAGAAACTCTTCTCAAAGTGCTTGTACGCGTACGGTAGCAAGTCAGCTCTTGTCTCGGCTTTGAAGTATTTCTTCACCAACTCCCACACTTTCTCCGTGGGGTGGGGGGAGGGGCGGTAACCGTCACTATCGTCGAATATGATCTTGATCGTTCTATGCGCAATCCAGTATGCTGGAATGAAAATTGCTTGAATTCAGATCTTGTAGAGGCATATTCAATAAAAAAAGGAATTTTTTGTATGTTTTATGTTTTTTTTTATTTGTGTAAGTATATACGCAACAATATTTTGTGTCTCTTAGTTTATTTTTGAGAAATGAGAAATGGAATATATTAAATAACTATTTCAACTTAGAAGCGAGACTCGACTTCCACATAGAGAGCTACTATGTGGAAGTCGAGGACGCTTCGGCACGAATTGGGCCAGTTTTCACCGGGGAAGTACCACGCCCCCACAGGAGACCGGCGTGAAATAAGCCGGAATGCCGGAAGCCCGTTTCCTTTTAGTTCCTTCACCCTTCCCAGTACCTTCTTCAAACCTTTCTTTATCCCTTATCCTTTAAAAGCGGGCATTCGTAATGTCTCCACCTCTGCGAATGTACATAGGCAGTGGTTATCACTTACCATCAGCTCAGTTACGTACTTAGTTATAAAAAAAAAAAACTAAAAGAAAAGCAAATATATTATTACCTGAGGAGAATTCTGGACTGACTCCATGAACGTTAAGAATCCGCGAATAACCGATTCCCCATGTTTATCAAAAACACTTCCATACATCCTTTCACCCCGAATAATTCTAAGAAGAATTATATATATACGTCAAGGTAATTAAATAACCTACCACCGCCTTCATCACCAAGAAGGTATCCCCATCCACCAGATCCATACTCCTGGCCATCTGGCGTCCTCAGCAAAGCGTTCGACCCAGTACCTGTAATTAACAAAATAAAGTACTATGTATTACTTTCAAAAAATTAAATAAATAAATTCACCTCTCCTTCCATCCGTTTTCTCTTGAGCTTGACCGCGTTATAAAACTGCACACCTATTTCTTTTCTTATATATTTTAATTGAAATCTTCTTGTTTTTTGCGTCTAAGAGTTTTCCTTCCCTTTTTGTAAGACTTTTATTTGATTCACCTGTATGTCTGTATGTACGACGCCTTCCGATTTTTATCATTTATACAGATTTAATTCAAACTTTGTACACTGATTACGGATCCGTGACAATACAATAATTTTATGAGTTTATCCTATTATTCTGATTGGGATCGCTAGGATTAAATAAATTCCTTACGTATACTCTGTAGCGCATTTGGCCAGCGCGGTGGATTATGGTCTGAACCCTTACATAAAGCCTGTATCCCAAGAGTGGGATCATATATGGGCTAGTGATGATGATGAAGAGAGATTACAAATTCCCAAAAAGTGACACAGAACTTAACATCTTCACATTTTACGAGTACGAGTTTTAGTTTAGTACACATCTGTTATTGCAATTGCCTCGTCCGATAAACATGCAATTTATTGTTACTATTTGCGTCATAACGATGATGTACTCGATTTATAATCTTTTTAATCGAAAACGATATATTATTGGGATTATACCATGTAAAAGAATCAACTTTATATACTATTATTATATATAAAGTTATAAAGTATATACTTTATATTCTTTATAACTTTATATGCTTCAGCCGCTTGAGTGGAGTTGAAGCGTAAAAAATATATTCTATGTTTTTCGGTAAGATGCGAGATTCTAATGGAATAGAAATTTATCAATCGGTATAACAGCTCTTGGTTTAGAGGATCCCGCATGAGAGCCTATATTTTTACTGGATAAACATTTTTATCAAGTAAATCGTGTTCCTAACCACTTATAGGGCTGTCTTAAAAATGTAGTCACCTGACTATATTTTTCACACACTTTAAAAGACATAAAGGAACTTCCGATAAAAAACATACAGTATGCAGAAATTAATTTATCGGCTAAAAATTATTTTCCGTTCACATTTACAAAGTGTCTAAACTATACCAGATCATAGTAATCGGGACGAAGGATAATAATTTGTTTATTTGGAAAGCAATTAAGTTCTTTTTATTGTAGGAGGTTTGATTCGTCTCGAATCTCTCGCAGTTTATATCAAAATATCTAAGTTATTATCATAATCAGTAGATTATGTTACATACTATAAATAATTAAATATTAACATTATAGATAAAGATAGTTAAACTTAAGGGGGATTAAAAAGAGGATGCAAGTGTGTATGGAAAATTGAAGTGAGATAACACGAAGAACACTATTATATAGTTATCTGTATGGATCGTAAGTGATAATTTTATTTCCTCGAACTGTACGGTTATTTACCTGTTTTATGAAGTAGTTATATTTTTGTTAGATAACACACGTTCTTTTATTAAGTATAATAGCATTTATGATGATAAAATATACTCAGAGTATTTACGATACCTGATAAAATTGGTTTTATAGAAATATCAAGATTTTAGTGTTTAACAGAAATTAATTAATATGATTTTAAAATCTGTCCCGTAATTTCTGTGAGCGCGTTCAAAGGAACATACGAACAAAACTTTATTATTATTTTGTATAGATACAACAACGCTTTCACTACTAAATCTGTAGATGGATTCTAATAATAAAGAAACGGTCATTGTCCTCGATGTCCTCCATTGTCATAACTGATTGGGCCCTCAAACGAATGCCGTGCTCAATGGAATCAATGCTCAATTTCACATTTCGACAGCTTCACTTCGATAGATTATAAAATATCGAAATACTTATAACTCAAAGGTGACTAACTGACATAGTGAACTATCAACGCACACCCAAACCATTGGACGGATCGGGCTGAAATTTGGCATGCAGATAGATGTTGTGACGTACTCATCCGCTAAGAAAGGATTAGAATTCATGACGAATTCTACCCCGAAGCGGATAAAATAGAGGATGAAAGTTTGTACCATGAAAATTTATTAAGAACGCGCGGGTGAAGCCGCGGTCTAGTCTAACATATAGCGTTAAGCTGTAAACAGAATATTACATATTACATCAACACTACAATCTCGCGAGATAGTTTACAATCCATCGGTATTTACACTTAAACGATGGCATATATAATTTAACATCAGGTGACAGATCTATCTATAAATCTATATAATATTTCTTATATAAAAAATGCCGTGCTACACCATTGATTACTAATTAGTTACTACGGAAGTTACATCACTTATGATTCCATAACATCTCACTAGAGCTTATTTATAATTAGTTTATTCGATAAGTCTCTGCTTGGATAAAAAGCAACTTTTCGAAGTGTAAAAACTTACTAATAAAATCTATTCTGAAGGAATCGGGGCGAGCAAGTAGTCCTACTATCCTACTAATATCCTATATCCTACTTCCTACTAATACTATAAATGCGAAAGTTTGTGAGGATGTGTGTGCGTTTGTTGCTCTTTCATGCAAAGATTACGGAACCGATTGCAATGAAATTTGGTACGTAGACAGCTGGATAACTGGAATAACATATAGGCAACTTTTTATCCCGATATTCCTTCGGGATACGGACTTACGTGGGTGAAACCGCGGGGCGCAGCTAGTATGATCTAAAGTCTAAACTAAACAGAATGTATGTTGACAGTTGTTTCCGATAAACACATTCGTTTGATAAGGTCGTGCGTTTAATATGCACAGAATTTTAGAATTCAATGCCATTTCTGGATGCTTCGCTTATCTGAGGAATGTAATAAATTGCATAATAGTGTATTTTTGGCCGCATTTTAGATAAAGACACAGATGCTTTTTCTTTGAGCTGGAAAAATGTAAACAATAATAGACTTTTAAAATAAATATATCTACTTCTCATAACCAAATTGCCGAAGTTAAAATATTTCAATAATTATTATGAGTTTAAAGCGCGGTGAGGTCAGAGCAGTAAATTATAAGAAACATATTATAATATATAACTATACCTATATATTATAAAAGATACATAAAATAATTAGGTAATAAAGAACTCAAAAAAGATCGACACATTGATAAAAATGGGAATGCCTAAGTAAAAAAGTATGGATGGATTGATGTATGTATGAATATCTGTCACTCTTTCACGCGCTTTCTTTTTATGAACTTTGGCACAGAGAGATATTATATATTATGATATATAATTTGGATTACCACATAGGCTACTCTTTGGTAATACGAGAATGACGCCGCGGTTTACAGCTAGCATGACATTAATTGGATCAAATAATCCCCTGAAACTGTCACACAAACAAAACGAATAACTTTCCCATTGATCTCAATCGTATCGAAAACACTGACGTTGTCTATTTACAAATTCACAACACGCCGCGATCAAGGCAAGAGGTTATCAGATGTCCTATAAACTAATGAGAGCAAGATACGCTGATCATCAAGGTTCATTACATTGCAATTGGTGCAAAACTCGCTTTCTATTGAGATATGGTTCTTTTATTTACAGGAAATACATATTTTTGTTGGGAATGTTACATCGCAAGGGATAGATTGGTCAATGTTGTGATGTCATGTCGTACGATTTTAATATTATCTAAACCTAAAAATATAAGCGAGGAAATATTTGTGTTTATGTATGTACGTTTGTAATGTCTTCACACAAAAACTATTGGATTACTTTCAAAAGATATTTCATCAATAGAAAGCTGCATCTTCGATAAGTGACATAGGCTATATGAAAATTCTTTATTGCGTAAAAAATTCAAAAATAAGCAGTCGAACAAAAGAAACTTAAATTAAATTCGCAAAGGGCGGCCTTATCGCTAGGTAGCGATCTCTACCAGGCAACCCTAACAACAAAGGAAAATTCTAGGCTATACATGTACCACGGGAGAATCCGGAGCAGATAGCCAGTATGTCTAATATAATATTAATAGATATCAACATTAAATCTTTATTTACGTTTTAATAATAGATAATAAAATCAATCGAATGCGTACGGACTCGCGACAGTAAGAATTTTGGACAAATTATTTAAAGAACAAATGAAAAAAAAAAATTAACACACATCCAATTTATGATTGTGCCAGACGTCGCTTAACCACGGTTTTTTTGCTCATGCTAAACTACTATCTAACTATCAATTTTCATCACAGACAGATGGAAAAACTGACAGCGAAGTATTAGAGAAAGGTGCCCGTTTTACCCTTTGGCTACGGAACCTTTAGTTTGAGAAAATTAACGATACTGGTTTTGGTCACTTGCGTCAACAACTAGATATATATAAAACTCTATAGAAGAATAAAGTCGTATAATTTATAGCGATATTGTATCCGACCTAAAAAGATAAACTAGTAACATTAAAAATAATACGAATAAAACAGCACGTGTTAGGACAGCATCATTTTATCATTCTGCTTTGCATATACATATATGTTATAACTATACTTGACGCTTGTATGGAAATAAACAATTCATGTTGCAAATAACTCATATCCAGGCAAACTAATAACTGCATACTCTTAAGATCGCAACTACTCGTAACTAGAATTGTCATTATAATAAAGTTTCCAAATGTTCACTGCATAAGTTCACACATATATCTATACTAATGATATAAACTTAAAGAGTTTGAACGCGCAAATGAGGAAATTCTAGGGCGATATAGAAAATTCATCATTGGATCTGTACGTGATCCCTGAAAGCTACAGGCCATAGGGCCACCAGTCCAATAACATCAAGGCCAATATCATTACAATTATAATACAATAACATCAATCGAAGCTATCAAAAGATTGTTCAATTTATATTCTTAAAACGGTCAGGTTCAATTGACTTGTACAGAAGAAATACGTCCACACGTACTGAAACGGACAGATCTATAAACAGCTATCTATTTCATTCCACTGCGGGGATTCTTCATAAAACAACACACGATATTAAATATCAAATACATGATGTGGAAAAGATTATAACATGATTTTACAACAATTGCGTTGTATGAATTAAGACTAATTTTCTTGGACACTACACAACCCAACAGGACAGGAGCATCAGGATTATAATATTGACTTACTTTCTAAAATCTAACGTCTTCAAGTTTTCCTCAACCAAATCCATCTTATGCCAGAGTAAAAAACTCTAAATTCGTACTGGCCAAAGCAACGTTTCTTAATCACAAACATTAATTTTGCTTATTTACTAAACGAGTTGTAAAAGAAGTTACTACAGAGAAGAGTTGGCCATAAACTCTGTAGTGGCTCTCAAATAATACAAGTTTTTGGCATACAATATCAATAAAGACATGTCATATAGCTTCTTCGTTGCAGAAAACCTTTAGAGGTTTTCTTAAATTGTTATTGTGGGAGTCGAGCACGCTTCGGCACGAATTGGGCCAGCTCGCACCGGGGAAGTACCACACCCCCACA
>NC_052130.1:5360350-5368289 GCF_012273895.1 Zerene cesonia | reverse complement strand
GTTTATGGGCGGTGGTGATCGCTTACCATCAGGCGAACCACCAGCTCAGCTGCCCGCTATGACATAAAAAAAAATACTTTACTTACCAGCAATTAGCACCATTCCACCATTAGTAGCGCCTGTGAATAGTGACCCAGCGGTATCTGACGCTACGATGATCTCTTGAGCACAATACTTGTCCATTTCTTTGACCTTTCTAGCTAGTTCGGTGTTACTGCTTTCTTGCTCACACCCGGATAATGTTAAACCCTGGATAAAAATATGGATTGATTTTTATAACAGCCCTATTTTGGTAAAGATAAAATATGATTTTATAGGGGCTAAAATATGGCATGTAGAAGAACTATAAATATATAATATCCCCCATATTGTATATTGCTGGTGATCTAAACCTAACCTTAATTCGAAAACCTAAATCAAAGGTGAAAAAAAAAACTATATTTTTTTTTGGTACATAGAGTAATGCAATAAAATCGTACTTTTGTTACTTATAAAATATCTTACTAAAGAATCCAAAGGCACATCGCGTGGTATACCAGCGTCGTCCTTCGCCATCTCCACCATATGTATAATTCTATTGGCACATTCTTCAATACCGAGGATCCAATGATTTGTGCCGAGTCCTTTTGAACGGCCAACCACCTTCCCTGTTCCGTCGCATATCACCAAATTTGAATGTGTGGCGCCTCTGTGGGGAAAATTAGGTTTGAGACTCATCATGAGAATAAATAAGAGAATAATAAGTGCATTTTTCGCTATACCCTGAACCCGACTCGAGAAAGAATATAGGTTAGTTTTAACTTCGAGAATGTCTTTATTATCCTTTGACTACGCAAAGAGACAAGCGAAAAGCTTGATATTTTAAATTCATTATAAAGCTTTTACATAATTTAACCATACGATTATTTAGGACATAAAGTTTGACATTAGAGAATGACTCTAAAAACTATGTTCAAAGCGAAATCAACTTAATCTTTTATTATTCAAATATCAGTTCGATGCCAGCACTACTGGAACTTAAGCGCTATTACAGTTCAATTATTCCTTCACTTCGATAGTTTTATTACTAAATCATTATCACAAAACATTGTTTTTGTTTTATACTTTAGTTATAATCGTTATCATATTAATATCGTCTGGTTTGTGTCTACCTTGTAATTTTGTAATTACCGTATTACATTTAGGAAATCCATAAGGTCTTTGTTATCAAATAATAGTTTACTTCTACGTCCATTGCAATTAATACTTAAGTAATCTACTGATAAGGTTATTTCCACTATCCAAATAATAATTTCCTTGCTGTATCTACATCTCTTTTTTTGTTATAGTACAGTTATATTTAAGGTTCAACCTAAGTGTCGGTTTATTTTCTATTCCGAGCGCTTCAAGTTTCAACTAATTGATCTAATTAATCATCGGAATTCAAATGTCGTTTCAATCATATTGAAGGACGTCACCAATTAATTTTTCCTGCTCCATCAGCTGTTTGTCTTTGTAATTGAATAAAATGTTCAAATTGATACATAATATAGAATTTTAATTATTTTTGTCATAGTGTCAAAGCTATATTAATTTAATATGGAAAATATATGAAACTAACTATTGCCCGCAGCTTCGCCCGCCTGTATTAATAAATTTTCATTGTAGAAACTTTTATCCTCTATTTTATCCCCTTGGGGGTAGAATTTATCAAATTCCTTTCTTAGCGGATGCCTACGTCATTACATCTAACTGCATGCCAAATTTCAACCCGATCCGTCCAGTGGTTTGGGCTGTGTGTTGATAGATCACTATTAGGTCAGCCAGATTTCAATAGATATTCAATAGATTTCAATCCATCGGTATAATATGATAACATTGAGGAAATACTCTAATTTGTTATTCAAGTTCAAGGCGATAAGGGCATGTTCAATGGATTGAGGATATCTAATAATATCGACACAAGCAGGTTGATAAACAAGATAACAAATTTATTAATGATTGCGATGTGTTTACACTAGGTAAGTACCTACGGATTTTAATTGTTTGTATATCGTCTATACATATTTATAGTCAATCGTTTTTAATTAGGTTTTTATTAGTAGGTTTGAATGTAAAAATGTATCGTATATGACCATTTATCATTTGAGCCTAAACTTATGACGCATTAACTTTATTTCTATTAAAACCATCCCTATGTTTTTTCTTAATAGCTTGTATCCCAGGTCGAATACAATAATGCTATTTGTGTTTTTTATTTTATCAGGAAAATAACTCAGAAATGACAAGTACCTACACTACGCGGTACCTACACTACTACATATAGGGGTATAATATATGTAAGCGTAATTCATCTCAGACGAAGTCAGGGTGAAAAGCTAGTAAAATATATTTGTATACACAAAACGCACTTCATAACAATTTGTTTTGAACCCATGAAATTGATAACATATATCGATTGCGGAAGATAGCATCTGTTCATATGGTCGTATCTTTATTATTTTATTAATAAATAACACTTATGAACTTTATCATAGGTGCATTAATTTTTGTTGTAATTAAAATATAGAGTGTAGTTAGTCGCCGTAATCAAATGAAATTTATATGGGAACTGGTGGTCCGTCTCGGCTTCGCTCGTGGTACACATATAGCCTATAGTCTTCCTCAATAAATGGGCTATCTAACACTGAAAGAATTTTTCAAATCGGACCATCGTTTCTGAGATTAGTATCTTCAAACAAACAAACACACTCTTCAGCTTTATAATATTATATAGTATATAGTATAGATTAGATGTTTCACCGCGGTAAAAAGTAATCTTTGTCTTTGCCCTATCTATCTCCAGACACAAAATTATATCGTAAAATGGTTTTGTGCCACGTGAAACAACGACGGACATACACACTTTCACATTTATAATATTAGTCAGTTATAGTATTATGAAGATAGCGACTTTGATTGCTTAAAAAATAATTAATATTGATTTGATATAATGTATGAATTTTTATTAGCTGCATGTATGACTCCCTTTAACTCCATATTGACCCATTTTAAAAGGACAGTTTTATTCAAACTTTGTACACTTGAGTTCTTCTTTTCATCCTGAATAGGATCGCGAGGATTTAGTAATTTATTTCCCTTACACTCTGCAGATATATTACGTACACGCATGTGAGACAATTAAGTTGATCAATAAAGCATATTTTTAAGTTTTTTGCACAAAATTTTTTATTAGTACATTGTATACGACAATTTTGTAATTCCAATATCGATATTATTTGAAATTTATGGACTGCACAATTGCTTCCATAAGCGATAAACACACCTACTGTTAAATAATTTAAAAACCTCGTTCTAATATTTGTATTACAACTGTACCACTTTTGTGTCAACGATCCTTAATAAGTGTACAAAGTTCGTACTGAATCTGTCTTTTTAATGTGGGTCAGAATCGAGTCTAAAAGAGTCAGTTACATACAAAGATTAACACATACAGGTAAAGCTAATAGCAACTTGTTAATTAGCAGCGAACCGGATATTATACATGTAAAAGTTTGTTTGTTTGGATGTTCGTCCGTAGATCACGCTGAAACTACTGAACGGATTTGCTGTGTGTGTGTGTGATTTATAAGCTGACTTGGGTGATAGGATACTTTTTATCCCGATTAATGCTCCCTTGGGATGAAACAGAAATCTTGCTATCTGGTCGGAGCCGGGACAAGCGTCTCTCATGACTTAGGGGTCATTTATCAAAACGTATACGTAAGTTGAATCGTGAATAACAGCTGGATCCGTATAAGCACTATTTTAATCTCTATGAATAAACTAATTCCGTTGAGGTCAAAACCAATCGTAGTAAGGCAAGGGTCTAGGCTAGGCATTGAATTTGTTCAAACTTAGTAACCGACATTTACCAGTCCATGCCTATATTACTGTATAGCTATATATATACTCAATTCCTTTCTAATATTGTGAATGCGAAAGTGTGTGTACACTTACACACGTAAATGTTTGTTTGTTTGCTTGGCTTTCACGTCGCAACTTAGCGATTTTATAGTATAATTTTTAATGTGTTTGTAGATACTTGGAGGCTGGAGTTATATTAGCTTCTTTTAAACTAGGCGGAATATCGTATTGCTGTGGCAATTTCCTTTGAACACACAAATTATTCTTATAAAATTTTCATTTATGATTTTAATTCTTAATACATTGATTTAATTATGTCGAATTTGTTTTCATCAAAATTGCTCATGAAAATTGGTACATTTATGTCAAAGATTTCTGGTAGGTAACTAACTACGAGATATCGAGTTAAATTTACATTAACCAAATATTTTTTTATGAAATAGGAGGCAACTAAGCTGGTGGTTCGCTTGATGGTAAGCGATCACCACAGCCTCAGAAAATTTTAGGCAGGTCCGCTGCAAATGCGATGTCCGCTTTAAAAGGATAAAGGGTAAGGAAAAGATAATAAATATATGGATTAGGAAGGGTGCGAAAAAGGATGCCGGATACATAAAAAAACTACATAACTACGATCGGCACATAACAAATAATGGTTTAATTTAACTTTAGGAGTACCACTATCCCATTACAAACTTTCAAATGTCAATAACCTACGTAACACAGAAAATGCGTATGTGTGCAAGAATTACTATTACACGCACACTTTAACTTCAATTAAATTTACGTACAATTCGATGATATCTAAATACTTACATGTACACAAACTCAATGATGTTCATATAATATCATAAAAAAAATTCATATTTTATGCGAAATTATAAATTCATAAAAAGTTTAAAGGAAAAACTCATATGACCAAATATTTTCGTTTGTTATCGTTCGAAAATTGAGGTATGTAGTTATAATACGTACATCTAATGTATCATCGAATTTTGGAACACTTTCAATTTTTTTTTTGGGGATTAGGTACTATAAACATCTAGGAACTAGGTATTTACCAAAGATAAAAACGTCTAAGCATTGAACCTTTTGCTTTCTGATTTCGATTGATACTCTCGATTGATTTCTTGGATAATTTTCAAACAGATTTAAAACGCGATTTATTCATTATATTATTAACCCGACGTTTCAGCGACTCTTTACAGCGAGCGTGGTCACGGGAAGACTCGCTCTTACGCGTTTAAAATCCGTTAAAAAGTTTTTAATTTCTAAATGTATAATACTCGCGTAAAATCAAACACAAGAAAATAATATTTTCAAACAGTTTTTTTCGATTGATAGCAAAATATAGCTCCATAAACAATGACGGATATAATAAAATCCAATCACCATTGATATAGAAAAGTAAGCGCGAAAAGTGCTCAAGGTTGTCAGGTGCAGCGAATTCTTTACATTCTTTATAGTAATAACCAGTTTCCCATTAGCAATCTTAATGCCATCTCATAAAGTTTATTTTGAATTATATCCCATACGTAATGTTTACTTTTTAATAAACGTGGCCAGCTTTTTAATGTTGACATTTAATTTTTTTTTATTGTCATGAATTAAAATGATACTGTACGGACTGACACGTATAAAACCTGTAGGCAGTGTTTATTTTAATTAAGCATTTGTTACAATAATTCGCCCATTTCGAAATAGCAAAGAATTCAAGGCAACCTTTCTACTTTCAACGATGTTGTAGTGAGTATAGTATTGAATAAATCAAATTACTTACCCCTCAACACCACCGAATAGCTTCATTCCATTCATAGTTTATAAACAAAGAATAATTTAATACGTGTAGTACAGCAATAGTAATGCAAATTGGCGGTAACTTAACAACAAAATAAAATCACAATAAATACACCAACTTGCCACGAACACGGCGTCAAACTAATGTAAAAACAGAAAATTCATTATTCAATGACAAGTGACTGTGACAATCATATTGATATTTGACAGCTGTCGAGCTATCGCGCTGGGTCACGTCTGGCGCATGCGTAATAGCACAGATAAAATAGAATGGACGTAAATGACGAACTGTTTCCACATTTCGTCTAAAATATAGACAATTTCTTTTACAACAACAAACTCAGCAGCTTTCTTTGCGTCTGTAACGAACCTATCTGTAACTTTGTATAATGTATATATGTAGTTTAAGTATGTTCATATAAATTATTATGTATTGGTATTATCATATTGATATATTAAATATATTATCCAATTTAATTTATAGACTTATAATGTTCATTAATTTCTTTATATTTTTTGTAAAGTACATGCATTTTAAAAGTTGTGAAGTGGCTGGCAATCCAGATGTCGGAAGGGTGTCACTGAAAATCAGTGTTGAGGTGTTCTGCCTCAAATATACTGAGTGGCATCCTTTTTTGGCGCATGCAACCACACGTAATTTAGATTAATTTATTTATTTTTGTTTTCATTCTCTGATTATGTTTTTTTTTTCATTGAATTTTTTTTTCTTTTTATTTTTCTATTTTTATGTATGTATGTGTGTTTGTGTGTGTTAAAATAAATTGATCTTTCTTTCTTTCTTTCTAATAAAAGATAAAATATTATTACCTTTATTATATTTCAAAGAGTTCGAAAAAGAATTTAATGATACTGTAAATTGTGAAAAAAAAAAATTGATTTTTGAATTTAGATATTATATCTTAAAGAATGAAACAAAAAATCTTTTAGGCATATTACAACAAATTTTGTTATTGTTATTGTTTATTTAATTAATAATTTGGTGTTTTTTGTGTTTAAGTTTATTTATTTTATGTATTTTTGAAATAGTTGATCTAAGTAAAGGACGTTTGAGTTTAGATTTAAGTAGTAGCTACCTATAAAGTATTTATCAGGTATAAAACATAAAATTAAATCATTAAGGATTATTCAAGTTTATTTATAAAATAAGGTTGTATAGCTACCTTTAGTTTTAGACTTTTAAAACCTAACGAAGTGGGAACGGTTCGGTCAGTGCATATAAATCATGCACATGTATATTGTATTAAATAAAATGAAACATTCAAATTGTAACATCATATATATTTTTACATAATACTTCCAAGGGAATTTCATGGACACAAATTATTATAAGGTACATTAACTTACAACATTGGGACATTTATGCTTACACATTAAGTACTAAAAAAAAAACTAAATGTGATCTATTCATTAAAAGTAGGTTATATTACGAATAACAGAAATGTTTTCTTTATTTGATTTGAAATTCATTTAGCGAACCAAGGACCACCTTTACAATAATTTGCAGTTGTTATTTATTCTTTCATACAACGCATAGACAATTAGACATATGAAAGTATATACACTACAGTTTCACAGTTTACTAAGACATTTAATGCAAAAAGTATATTCTATACACAATAGTTTATATTATCTGTGAGGTAGTCATTTAATGAAAATGAACTGTTTCATATAAATTCTATAATTTTTGACATACAGTTAAGCACTAGACTGACTTTTTGACTCTTACATATATACTTAAGTAACTTACTTAAATACTGATTCTAAACATTTTATTAGTTTGACGAATTCATTTATATTAATCAGGTCTCAATTTCAAAGAGTTTTAAGAACACTAACAATTAAGTCACAAAAAGACAATTAATTATTACCTAGGTTATAAAATAAGAGATCTCTAAGAGATAAAACATTGATTTATAAAATGTTTACATTAGTTTTATAATACCTATACTCATTACTTCTAAGTATTTTTAAGATTAATCACTAATACATAATTACATCACAACAGTCTTTTCATTAACATAATTAAATATGTATGAGTATTATTTTAATTATAACAGTTAATTAATTAAATAATAATTAAATTTATTATCTTGAAATGTTAAAGTACGTAATAATTTCGTACATTAATTACAATTTTAATGTTCCTTTTTATTAACATTAAAATTGTGATTGTATTTATTGCCAACATCTTGCAATAGACTTTACTGTACCTGTTATAATTTTTTGAATATGAATTTAA
>NC_052130.1:5335145-5359350 GCF_012273895.1 Zerene cesonia | reverse complement strand
TTCCATTTTGTATAAGAAAAATTGAAAAAACGAACCAAAAATTTGCGAGTCTTAGAACTCACCTCGCCTTAAGCATTTAAAAATCTGATAGTGGTTTGGACAGATTTTTCAAATAATGTTATCCGCTAAAGTTCACCTTTCTTTTGTTTCTCGTGATTTGAATTAATATTATTTACTATGTAATTACTTTCATTACAATATATAAATAAATCGTAAACAGTTTTAAGTAACAACTTAGGGTTGCAATATTTAAAAAACAAATAATTTTTTTTCAAGATATGCTGGTCACACATTCACACGATTACACATTCTCAGAGTTTACGCACACAAGAGTAGGATGGCATATGCGAATGCGTTTTTTTCCATAGATGAGCGCAAACATTCGTACAATGTTTGCGCGCAAGTTAGTGACTCGTGTAACCCTTCATGATTTGACATGACATCTTTTAAATTACGAAAATCATAACCACCTATATGATGCATGCTAAAAACAAAAACATGAAAATACAATAGTAATATTTTTTTTAAACATCCTAAATTCAAATTCAAATTAAATTTATTTGCAAGAATGTAGTTACAAATAATAGATCTTATACGATACTTATTAGTTAGTTTCGAATAACAATATAACGTAAATTACATAATCTTTGGTTTTTTTATAATATAATATATAAGATATGTATCTAAGTATATATTTAAGCTCAGATAACCCGTCCACAATAATGAGTCATGAACTAACTTCATATCTTCATACAATTAGAAGTGTGTAATGTAAACATAATACTATATTATTCACATATTTTAATCTAACTATTGGTATTATTTTTAAATAAATTCAACGCCTACACAAATTTAATAGTCTTTTTTTTTTCGAACCATGATAAAATAGACAGGGGTACCCTTTTTTCTGTTACGTAATTTCAAAATGTCATCGTAAACTTTAACGACAATTTAAAGAATATTAATATAATACTAATAATAATAAATAGGACTAGGGTTTTCTTATAATATTTGCCCGCGGCTTCGCTCGCTTTAATTTTGAGTAGTTTAAGATGTTATTATACTTATAAAACTTCCTCTTGAATCACTCTATCTACTAAAAAAAAGCCATCAAAATCCGTTGCGTAGTTAAAGATTTAAGCATTCATAGAGACATAGGGGCAGAGAAAGTGACTTTGTTTTATACTATGTAGTGAAAAGGAAACACCCACTTTATCTACCGCTCTCTCAGTAGTCTGGCCTTTAAAAAATTCAAAAGATATGGTTTATTGTAAGTTTATTGTATTTATATGATTGGATATTTTACTGATAGGTATAGAATTATGTTATCTGTGCTTATAGCGTACGTATTCTAAACCTTTCAGGTACCAATATTATATTATGACACTTGAATTGCAATTATCATCATTCTTAAAACGTTCAGTAATTGAAAAGCAATAACACATAATAGTGATCTAATAAAATCCATAAAATTTTGAAAGGCCACATCTCTGGTGCAAAAGCGAAATTGGCTCCAAGCCATTTTATTCATTATAATAAAGGACGCTTTAACAACAATAATATGACTAGATACAACATTTAGAATAGTGCTTTACACATGATGCTTTATAGTTATATACATATTATTACTATATAATATAATATTATAATATATTTATTATTAAGTGTTTGTTTATACACACGCGACGGAAGTTTTGAATTGGGCGTTTTGCCGTCGCAAAGCTTGACGTCACCTGAAAAGAGAATTATGGTATAAATGACTATTTAAATATTAAGTTCGTTTAATATTTTTGTACAGGTTAATTAATTTAGTAAGCATTTTCGTTGCACGTGTGATTCTGTGACAAAACAACGTAAAGGTTGTGATGTTAAATGGTTTTACTAACTTTAAAGACAAAAAATAGAATTTTTGAAATTACAAAGGTGAATAGTTAAATAAAATTCTCTGATCCTAGTTTCGTATATAACTTTACACCTAGAGACAATCCATAACATGCAAGATTTTACGGGGTCTACCATTCTAAAACCCTATTTAGTAACAGAATTCTACTTTTCTAAATCTATTCCTATGTATATATTACCACACTTTGCTTATATTTATTAAGGGCCCTAATTATTTAAATATCCTATACCTATAAAAAATCTTTCTATATACCTATCAGCACTAGACGCGGGGGCATCTTCATCTAAAGAATGTGAATGACCGTGCACTGGTCTAGGACGCCGATTTACTGCATTATCTGTGCCGTCTGATTCTCTTCGCGATCCGCCACCAGCGCAGAAGCACTTACATATGATTCTCTTGAAAGCGAACCTGTGAAAGGTCGTTAAACTCTTTGAAAGATAGAAAAAAATTGTGAGTCTTTTACTACTGTTATTTATATAATAATACTTTAAATTGTTAATAACAACTTTGCGAATTTAATAACATTGCTATTACCTAAAATAAAATAGACTAAAGAACTCTAATAAAATCTACGTAAATATTTAATTATTTTTGACAAAAGTATCTTTCGATTGCTCTCGAACGTTATTCAATAAACCTTCCTCAGAATATTATAAATGCGAAAGTTTGTAAGGATGTGTGTGTGTTTGTTACTCTTTCATGCAAAAACTACTGAACCGATTGCAATGAATTTGCGTGCGTAGATAGCTGAACAACTGGAATAACATACAGGCAACTTTGTATTCCAATATTCCTATGGGATACGGACTTACGCGGCTGAAACCGCGGGGCGCAGCTAGCATTTATATACATCGTACCTGAAATCCTTCGAGAATAACGCATATATCAAAGGGTTGATAGCAGAATTGCAATAGCCAAGCCAGAACAAGATCGAGAAGATGATGGGAGTCACGCAGTCCCCGCAGAATGCTCGCACCACGTACACGCTGAAGAAAGGGAGCCAGCAAAAGACAAAGCCGCCGACGATGATGCCGAGGGTCTTAGCAGCTTTTGTCTCCATACGAAACCGTTTGACCTGTAAGGCAGATTAGCTCAATTCAAATGTTGTAGAGAAAGTTCTATAATAACTTCCTGGGTATTTGAAACTTAGTTGGTTATTCCTCAGAAAGAAGATAAAGATAAATGTAGGTAATAAAGATCGTTGGTATTTGTTTACGTACTGGTGAACATATTTATTTCAATGTGATATTCAAAGGATATATTGAAACTTTACCTTATATAGCCTATACGTCAGAATAAAACATGAGCTATATTAATACCCGTGGGTTCTTCCGCGGGTGTAACCGCCTGGCGTAAGGTAAACTAGCTAATCAAGCTAATTTTAAATATACCTGAGCTTTAATGTTTCTTTTTCCCATGCGCCTCGTTCTTGGTTTATCCTCCAAGTCATCATATAAAGAACCAGGTGTGAGGTGATGAGGCCTCACCCGCAATCTGCTCTCAGTGAGTTCCCTCCCATCTCTCTCATAATGAACAGCATATAAGGAGGGGCTTGGTGATCGACTCGGCGATCTCGAGTTCTCTAAAGCTGGACATATCTGTTCTGATGAAGGGTACGAGATGGAAATTTTGATTTTTTCATGGGCTCTCCGTGCACTTGAATGCCTAGAAATTAATTTGGATCTTTTAACATATTTCTATAAATTGAAAATTAAGTAGATACGACATTGGTAGTTCTGCATTTATTCTGTTCAATGTAGCAGAAATGAAATTGCACATTTATAATGATCTGTAGACGAAGAAGTCGATAAACATTGACAATATATTTGTTGATTTCTGGTATAATTGTAGTAAGTACTTTCTTGCTATATAAGATGTATTTGTGTTATTTTTCTTGTTATATATGGAACGGGAACAATTTATTCATTTAACTATTTACTGAAGTCGTTGTGCAAAAAATTGTGCAGTACTTTTTACATATTATAGTTCATATTTTTGTGTATTATAATGTAATCAAGGAAAAACATATTGTTTAACGGAAATACCTTCTAATTCTTTCTGGAGATGCGCTTAACGAAGTGCTAGTAGAATGGTTAGATGCTGTCGATAGTGGTGAACCGTGAGGCCTTGCAGAACCTCGGCCACGGTGTATCCTGAGAGTCAAGCGGTTGTCATCGAAACGGTTCCCTAAACCTGAAGAATGAGATTCATTAGTCTACTATAATATTTCACGGTGAAATAAACAGGAATTACACTTTTAATAGCAGTATATTTTTGAATTGAAATTACCCGTATCAGAAAGAAAAGCTCTTCGTTAGCGTTAGTTACATGAGAACTTTCGTTTGTTTATATGCTAAAATATCACCTACTCTTTAAATATGTTGATAGACACACATTATCTTATGCACATGTCATATCTGACTTTATTTAATTCAAACATTTATTTACTAAGGCTTTTTCGAGAAGCCCTTTTGAACCGGCATAGCATAGTTCTATCAAGATGGTAGTCAAGCGCTTCCCTATCACACAATAAAAACAAAATAATTAAAAAAAGAGTTCCGAAAGAGGCGGAAATAAATTTTGGATTTACTACGGTTTGGCAGAATAACACAGGTTTCAATCCCGCCGTTTGATCAATTTTTCCTATTCTATATAAAAATCTTAACTTTGTATTTGCTATTTTTTCAACATGGCGAATATCATTACAATTTTAGATTATTTTATCAACTTAATATACTTAATTTATTACAAATAATTAAATGAAACTAACCCAACAATAAAATATACCCAGATGCAAATGCAAAAATTATACAATATCTCGCTCACCTTTGGTAGTTCTAAATCCCTGGTTAATTGCCTTCGTGGTTCTCACAGCCGCTTTGTAAATCCTCCAATAGAAGAACAGCATCACAAACATAGGGATATAGAAGGAACCGAGCGCGGAGTATACCACGTAGCCAGCGTCGTTGGTAAGTTCACAGGTCCACGGGCAAGGAGGGTGGATCTCTGGGTTCCCTTTCTGATGCTCGTCTTGCGGCTATAATATTTGAGAGAGTCATCTAAACTAACGTTATAAAAGGGAAAACTTTTGTTTTTTGTATGTTTGTTTCATGCAAAAATCACTGGACAGGTTTCAAAAATTCTTTCACCATTAGAAAGCTGCAAATTCACTAAGTGACATAGAGTATATAACTATATAATATGTGCCACGGGCGAAGCCGGGGCGAACAGCTAGTTTCTTGAAGTCTGAGCGTATTTTATGGCGTTAAAGACTACTTGACTTTAATGCAGTGCTTTATTTGTTTAGTATTGTTGCCTTTAAAGTGCTTTACAGATATTATGAAGAAGTATTCAGTCATATGGATATTTACTAAAGTCAAAATAATCGTTAATGATCGATTCTCAATAAGAGAAGAACAATTGATTCACATCACCCCCATTTTAAGCTTAAAATATTGAATTGGCTTATAAAGATTAAATTGAGATCAGAATGTTGTGTTATGAGTAGGATTTGTAATGCAGAGAGAATACGTTTTAACAATATCAAGTTCAGTTGACAACTGCTTTATTAATTAATTATTTTATACTACTCACAAAACATTATACCACAGATTGTATCATAGCGCCACACGATTTTATCGATTCTTTTTATTCCAATATCTGTTTATCAATATACACTGACATATCCAGAAGCGATAAAAAATTCCAATAAAGTTTTAACTGAATTTAAACGTCTTCCTCCAAAAATCCAGGAATAGTTTTATATGCCCTATTTATGGAGTGGTACGAGTCAATATTTTTCTAAATAAAAATAAGACACTCATTTTGTATCAGTTTAATCAGACAAGCATGTTAACAAACAGTAAATTTTTTAAATGTTTCGGCGCATTTTTTGTTTATTTGATAGGCATTCCATAATAAAGAATAAAATTTGCATTTTTTTCGATTAAGACTAAAAGGCCATTGTATTTTTTTGCAAGCCATTGTTGTGTAACAGATTCAGTTCTTTCCCAACTCCTTTCTTTGTAGACAAAAGAAAAAGTACCGAAGTCGCTTTTAATTATTTTTAAGATGCATATGCAAGTAGGTCATGTTTAAGACAAACAAAAGTACGGATAGTCACATTGGATTGGTTATGATGCTGAATAGGTCAGCAATAACCAATAAGCAATAATATATATCCATCTTGACCACATCTCAGCTTACTATGAAGTGAGATCGTGGTCAGCGCTGTCTTATTACCCGATAGAAACAGAAATAGAAATACTTCTATTTGCCACTTAAAATACATATAATACGATACCAAAAAGTTTACAGAAGAAACCGATTACAGATATAAACGAAGACATTGGTTATTTTTATTTATTTATCATTGATTTCTTAGTCCAGGGCCAATATTGAATATATACCTTAATAATTATTAATGTTACAACGAAGATTGCAAAAATAATCCAATGGCATTTCGTTTTTTTTTTTTATCAAATTTTGTCTTAAAATCATTGTCATGGTAAAACAATTACAATTACTAGGGGTATATTTTATTATATTATCTGTGTTAGGTATTGGTATTCCATCATATAAAAATCGAAGAATATGATATTACTACCAAATAATCTTGCCATAGAGACATGGGAAATTACCTTTAATAAAAAAATCAATAAACACAAGCGGAACCGCGTGCGTGCTGTTATAGAATAAATCCGGCGATTTCCAAAAGTCGTTTGGGGCAATTTGGTAACACATTGGCTTTTTGCCCTCCGATATTACGACATTATGTAAATGCTAAACTCATATAAATGGTAACTAGTTTGTTGACCGGGCTACGCTTATAAATGTAGCGTGTGATTATTTATCAGCCGAAATTTGCTGTCATATTTGAGTCTGGCGTTTTTGAGTCCGGTTTAACTTTAAATAAATTACATATAAGTGCCTATACCCAACTATGGGTGAATCAGGGCTTAAAAGAAGAGAAGAGAAATTAATAGGCCACTACAATGTGCACGTCATTCCTTTCTGTTCTTTTTTTTATCTGTATCTGTTATTTGTTACATCCTACTAATATTATAAGCGCGTATGTTTGGATTTTTTTATTAAGAATAGACACATGGATGTTTGTTACTCTTTCACGCGACGGCAGCCACGATAAGCTGTTGGCTTACCGTATCTGAATGAAATTTAGTACAGATATAGATTGTAGTCCGGATTAGCACATAGACTACTTTTTACCCGGATACCACGCGAGAAACGCCGAGGGTTACAGTTAGTTGCAATGTAAATACACAGGCGTGTTAGTAAGTAGTTTGTGAACATGTTTCGAACAATTAAATATTTGTTTTCTTTATAAAAACACGTTTAATGATAGAATCAACTAAATGATAATTAGATAAACTCATGAAATTATTGTTTTGTCACCGATCCTTGATACCTAATTACTACAGATAAAAAGTAAACTCATGTTGTAATCTTAACTACATGGTATCTTTGTGTTGAATTCCATACAAATCCGACTATGTACCTACATATTATAAATACATCCATAGTAACGAGTTTCCGTCAACAACATGGGTAGAATTTAATATAAATCTGTTTTTTCATAATAGTTACATGCCTACCTCGTTTCATATCCCAAATTCCCTCAGAACGAAAACATATTAAAGTGATAATCAGGGTTCGTGAAACAACTCGATTAAAAGTGAGGAATAAATAAATAATTCATGAAAATCATAATTTTCAGTGGCTTATTCTGTCCCCCATTGTGGTCCTGCGAAAATCTGGGATTAGTCGCCTCTTTACATTATACTTTATAGCTTAAGTTATTTTCAATGTTTTGAAATATGTTTCTTTTATTCATTGAACGAAAACAATTTAAGAATAGGTAAGATAACGGAACGTTCTATGAGAATTTATGGTGATGAAGGTTTTGGATAGCTTTCTTGGAAATATGCATAAAAAGTCAGACTCAATTTAAGGCTTTTACTCTACATAATATTAAAAGCAATGTTCACATGTACCGATTATTTACTTATATCTGAAATTTTATACTTGTTGTAAGTTTAATAAAATACAATAGGAAACTAGGACAATTGCTCTGGTTTTCAATTGATAATAAATTCATTTAATTCCAATAATTTATATTTTTCTACGTTGATGATAAAATAACAATTTTTGGAAAACCTCTCTAGTTAATAGGCAGTGTCTAAAGCTTTCCCTCATAGGAGGCGTACGTCTCTGCAGTAGGAACATTGTGTATGGGCTGATGATGATGTCTAAATCTAAAACTTAAGATAATAAAACCTTTTCCTTACCAGAGGTAAAAAGTCTACACTTGTAAGTTTTATATGGCTGTACAACATAAAAAATCGTAAATAACTCAGTCTAATAAAAGCGTTCATTTTTCGGGGGTTTCTATACAATCCATCTAACTTTCTGAATCAAACTTTTTCACAGCTAGCTCCCAGGAACTGCATTAACAGGCGACCGAAGTCACGAACCCGAACTAACACGCTTGAAGAGGGTTGACAGTATATCCCGTGATAAATTATCAATAAACGATTGCTAACCTAAATGCCAAAGGTCAGGATCGAAAATCGAATCACAACGAAATCAGCAAAATGAAATGGCATTTGATTCGCTTGATTAACAAAATAAGCATTGATTGCTGCTTTTCGATTCTTATTCGTTGCTTTCTCATCGCTTTTATCTGAATACTCATTTACTTTATCTTTTATGTGGATTTACTTTTCCTCTACAGTGTTAAAACGGGGCTGGATTAAAATTTCCAGTGTCGGGCTTTTAATGAAGGCTTTCCAGTGAATTTTGCTGGGGACCCGAGACTAGTGAACGATTTTTATTAAGCACGATATCTTGAACTAGCTATTTGAGGATCGGGCTCCTAGTCTTTATTTTTCTAAGCGAATTTCGGGCCTGGCTAAAGTGGTCTGATCAAAAATGCTTATTTAACGAAAGATGTGTTTTTTTTTTTCTTTTTGATTAGCGTTTATAGCCAACGCTGATGTTCTTTGAGTAGGTTTAGTATTATATTGTCTGTTTTCTGGGCTATTGAATTTCAGACAGTTTTTGAGCTTATCTGTGTTAGTGTATTTTATTATATTTCAGAATCTCAATGATTTTGTTTAAGGAAAACATTTCATTATTATTACGTTCTAGTTTCAAAATATTTCTATTTTAGTAGCTTTTCGCCACTGACTTTACTTGTATGGACTACAAAATGTTTTACTTTATGTATTTTCAAATGCGTATCCCTCCTCAAATGATTCCTTTAGCAAAAAACTGAATAAGAAACCTAAATTTTCATTTTAAAGTCTATTCAATGACACATTCATGAATATATATTATTACATGTATCGTTTTTTTCCTCCTCTATACTTTTTTTATAGAATGTAGCCTAAAAGTTTAATTCATGAGTATTTGATCTATCCTAACATAAAATTTATTATAATTTACTATATATTTACGCGATTCATTCTACTAGAATCATCATAATAGATACATATTCATTTATAAAGGATTTTAATTATATTTGGTTGTATTTACCTCCATCTGTTACGATATATAATTTTGGCACTTGAAATTTTGAAGAACTGACCAAAAGAATCTGCTTGAATGGAATCGAGGCGAAGAGTTAATAGATAATGAATAGGAATAAGCTATTAGTGTAATATAACTGTTTAGTTCCGTGCTTAGTGTCCACCCTGCCTTACAATCTTGCTCATTTCAAATGGTAGCACGATTTGCTCAAAATAGCTCATTACTTACAACAAAGTCTGCCAAAGCCCTAATACAAAGACGGATTTTTCAAACTCACCCTTTTATCTTTCCATCCAACCAACGGTGGAAAGCAGATCACAAAGGACAGAACCCAGACACCAGCTATCAGGGCCTTAGCGCGTTTCTTGCTCATTATGGATGGGTAGCTAACTGGTCTGGTGACAGCTACGTAGCGGTCGAGGGAGATGGCGCACAGGTTCAGTATGGATGCTGTGCACATCCAGACGTCGACGGCCAGCCAGACGGAACACCAGACGTCTCCAAATATCCATATCTGGAACATAACATGTATGAGATGAGTTAAGGACATGTGAAAAATCACTCGCTTCTCACTTCAGCCTATCCCCGTCGACTGCTAAGGACCGATATTCGATTGTGGGAAATAATAGTATATATCGAAAGTAATATAAAGTAAACTATTTCAGGTAGTCGTGTTCAAGCTATAATTAGAAAATCTTAAGCTTCGCTTAGTGATATCTATTTAAGGCACATAATATTATGTAAACCCACAACAAGAATATATTAAAAGGTATTACGGACGTAAGGCAAAACGACCGCCTCCTTGGTACAGTGGTTAACGCGTGAACGTAGAACCGAGGAGTCCTGGGTTCGAATCCCGGAGGAGACGCAAAAAAAAATGTCTCGGTTTGGCAGGACACAGAAGGCTGATCACCTTCAATAAAGAAAATCGATCAGTGAAACAGATGAATATCATCTGTCCCATACCCCACTAGGGTACACGGGACTTCACTATGGAGGAAATTATTGCACAAATTTTTCAACAGCTTTGTTATATGAAATAAAAGGGTGGAGCTAGGAATCTATCTTCAGCAAATCACGTAATAGGTGAGTAAGAATTCGTGGTGTTTAAAACATACTTTAATTAATTCAATGCCACAAATGGGCCTTCCCTTTTAGCATAGTATTTTCCCTTTGCTAATGAGTCTGACGAGTTTATATACTTTGGCTGTCGCAACGACACGTATGTAAGGCGAGTAAACATTAGGGAAACAACTTAATCAGACCATCTTCCCTTACTATTTCATTTGTTTACTTAGGGTACTTTGTGTTTAAATGTTTTTGCAATTAGCGAGACAGTGAATTATATATTAGATGATACAATTTATATTTTATGTAATATAACAGATATTATAAACATGTAAAATTTGTGTTTGTGTGTATGTGAGTTTCTGAGTTTGTGACCTAGTAAAGACCCTCTGGATCTACCGATTTACACACATTACCTATGAGTTGATAATTATTATTTTGTATATAATATATATAAAGACTATATTTTATTTCTACCCCGGGTCAAAGCGCAGCCAGTACGAGCTGCCAGTAGTTTCTATAGTCGAACAAAAGAAATCTGTGTCTATAATCTTCTATTTATGCGCTTACTGATATATTTTACTGTATTAAGAAGAAGCTTTGTCTCAGACATATTTAATGATCTGCACATCTGATCTGCATATATTACGCCCATTTTTACTCTGTTACCATGTAAGTGACGTCGGCAGCTACAACTTACATATCTCTACATAGTATAAGTTTGTTTCTACGCATACATTTAAATGACTGCGATATAGCAAGACTTGAAAAGTCGTTTGTTACAAGAACCTATGTCATTCAATATTATCCAAATTAAAATTGTATAGAAATTTCGTAACAGTTTCAGTTCAACTCAACTCGAAGTTTCCTCGATTCAGAAACTATCGAAACAATAGTAGGACTGGTAACATCTGGTACGGCAGTTTAATTCAATTGCAGATGTAATAATGAATATTTATACGAACCTTGGTATTTCCTCTTTGCCTCTTGAAGACTTGTTATTGTATTCATTAGTAACTGAGATTTTGGGGATGTTTAATATTAAAATATTAGTTATAATTAACTCGCTTAATGTCAAGATTAATAATTATAAATTTTTAACAAAAAACTACAAAAAAAAGTAAGAGGGGGTCTTTGCATTCGTCAGAAAAAGACCGATTTGAAATGTGATAACAAGGAATGTGAATCAAGAAAAGGATCATCAAAAACGGTTCACCCAATCGAAAGATCTGATGAAACAAAAACAAAAATACAGTCGAATTGAAACGAAAATTTAGCATTCAATTGATCTATCCATTAAGGTTTTAACTAGGCTCTTCACAGTAGGGTAACTGCAAAACGCTTCATTAAGAAGTGACGGATGACCTTGAGTTAAATTTATGTTAAACATTTTTGATCTGAGGAATCTCAATTGCTTCAAAAAACCAATATTGCAATCAAAGCTCACTTACCATTGGAACAAAATGGAATAGAGAAGTCGCGCTAATCCAAAAGACCCTTGTCTTACAAAACTATAAATTCTCAACGATTTATTAAGGGTAACTTTACTCGGGGATAAGATAGATAGGCTCTTTTACCTTAAATTAATCTTTAATTGTTCATTATACGATGAAAAGGAATTATTCGGGAGGAAAAGGGTTATTATTAGGCGCTAATCTCTATGTTGACAATCTAATATACTAAACATTTCATTTAAAAGGGATTTCATATTACCATTAGGGTAGCCGTAAATCTAGCTACTCGGTATAAAAGGGAATATCATTTATACATATATCTATATTTTTCAATTTATTAATTTGAATGTGTGTACAACGGAAACAAAGGAGCAACAATTTATGTTTATTTCTTAATACACAACACTAAATTCATACTACACTATATACAAATATGATAAACTAGCTGCGCCCCGCGGTTTCGCCCGTAAGTCCGTATCCCGTAGGTATATCGGGATAAAAAGCCTATAGGTTATTCCAGTTGTCCAGCTGTCTACGTACCAAATTTCATTGCAACCGGTTTAGTAGTTTTTGCGTGAAAGAGCAACAAACGCACACACATCCTAACAAACTTTCTCATTTATAATATTAGTAGGATGATAAATGTGGAAATGAATTATTCAAATGATTTCTATAAATATTATATGTATTGGCTTTTGTCGCGAAAATAAAACTTGGCAACTAGGAATAAGAGGTAATAGTTTTTTAGTTATAACTGCTAGCATGTCTATAAACACAGAGTACATTTGAGTTTAGTCTGAGGATATCCGATTGTGACAGCAATTATGTAAATAGCTTAAATAACATTACACGTTCCGTAAAACGCTGATATATACAATAATAAATAAATAATTATTTAGTGTATGTTGGTTTAAATGATAAAAGTACAAAAGTATAAAATGTTACGCTTTTATTGCATTTTCCATTATTTCATTTTGTGTGCATTTTTTTCTTATGTGCATTGCAACAAACCGTCAAATGATTCACTTATTTCTTGTTTTCATTGTCCCATGTTCCTAACCTTTTATTATCTCTTTCTAACTGCCAGAACTAGACCAAATGTTTATGAGACCATACGGCATCAGCATTCAAATAAGAAGAGAATCGTCAAAATCGGTTCGTTCCGAATTTAGAGCCTGCTCCTTTTTTAAGGTCGGTTAACCTGTTCTCAAAGATGGTTAAGATATGTCCATAAATAGATTGAAGTAAAAGAGGCATTTGCCTTTGTTCACCGCACAGTATTCGATGTACTTTATCTCCACGAAAATAGAATAGATGTTGTTTGGTTCAAGTTAAAAACATATGTTTTTCCCTAATTTGTGGGAAAATCATATATGATAGCTTTTGCCCGCGACTTCGTACGCGGTAAATTCGGAGTAGTTTATATACACATAAACCTTATCTTGAATCAGTCTATCTATAAGAAAAATCCCCATCAAAAACCGTTACGTAGTTCTAAAGATTTAAGCATACATAGGGATAGAGAAAGCGATTTTGTTGTATACTATGTAATGATGTGATATCTGCTCTAATCTACACTTATATTATAAAGAAAAAACTTTTGTATATCTTTAGCATTTTTACGCAAAAACCACTGGACCGATTTCAAAAATTCTTTCACCATTAGAAGACTGCAATTCACCGTGACATAGGCTATTTCTGTACTACGGGCGAAGCCAGGGCGAACAGTTAGGTACATATATTTAGAGATTTCCCTAGTTAGAACGAGTTGTTACAAATATTAAAAAAGACACATGAAAATTGTATTCTGGAAGCCCACGGCAACTATGCGAAGTTTTTTGTTTAAAGTAACTATAAAATTTTTCGTAATCCCGATATTCGGTTAAAATTCTTACACCACACGTTAACTTCTTAACCATTTGCATTGTCGTCACAGACATAAAGCGTTTCCGTCTGTACGTATCAGCACTTGGGAACATTGCTATCTTATTTTATATCGGTTAGTTTTTAATAATCTCTACCGTCTGTTTGTTACAACTTTACGCTTAAACCACTCAACCGATTTGCTTAAAACTTGGTATGGATATAGCTTGACAAAGAACATAATCTAATATGTACCCTTTTTTATTTTGGAAATGCCGTCTATTGCTTTAATTTTTTTTTGTATTGAATTTATTACTATTAATTTATTACTGGAAATAAGTTATTTATCCAACTTATAGCTGCATCAGTTGAAATTTGTATAGAAACCTGTGCTTGAAACAAATATTTTGATTAATTATCTATATTGGTCACGCCATCACACGTGAACGGATGGACCGATTTCAAAAATTCTTTCACAATTAGAAAGCTGAAATTACACTGAGTGACAAAAGACTATATATGTACCACTGGTGAAACCGGGTCGACTAGCTGTTCGCTTTTAGCTATTTTACAAAATTTCCAGTGGAGCTATCATGCCAATAGAATCACTCAATAGAATATGAAAACAGTTGGGCAACACTTGTACAATTTGTAATTTTAAAAGAGATAAAGTAAACAATATTGTATTAAATTTGGGTCTCTTTATTGCTGCTCATATAACAATCATCTTCGTAACTTGACCTTTTGATTGAGAGCTTTGCTCTAGCAAAATTTATTGAATTATTGAATATTAAAACCTGTTCAAATTAATTTAAATTGATGTCTTTTGCGCTATGATTTTACAGGAAGACCACTGAAACTTTAGTAGTCGGTCTACACAATTAAAACAGCATTCTATGTTATTTATATCACAGGTAATTTTATATTATACTATAAACTAACTGATTTTCTTTTAATGAAGCAGTAAAATGCAGCTATCTTATACGTAGATCCTACTAGATGCGTATAACAATGAAAGCTTGCATTGCACAGCTCTAATGAAATTAAAACCAGGTTATATAACAGCGAAATGGGTTTATATCTTTTGAATACAGCCTACCTATGCTTTGTTTCTTCTGTATGTCATAAAAGTCATCATAACAGTTGTTTAAATAAATTTTTAAACGTTAAATGTCTTTTTCGTACTGCAATATCGTGCATGTAAATTTGGAAATTATTGTGTATGTAATAAAGACTACAATAGGACTCCACATTGACACTAGATTACAAATATGAGATAATATATAGTCTACTTTCAGGAATTTCGGGAAACGTAAAAACGTGGAAAAACCACTTCGTTGATAATAAGTGAAAATTGTAGACACAGCAAAAAACCAATAAATAAAAGATCAACGGTTTATGGCAACCCACGTGTAGATCTAAACCATACTCTTCCGTAGTTTTTCTAGCTGCAGCGGAGATTTTGCCTTAATAACCACTTAGTAATTTAAAGTATTCTTCAAGAGACACATAACTCACTGGAGCCACGTTTATTTATTCAACGCTAATGTTTTACGTGGATCGTAAATATTTGAATTAGATTCGCAGGCTCGCTGTTATAACATTTTACCTGGGGCTGCGTGAGTCGTTTACATCCTAATGTTGTATTGTATTTTTCCTCTTCCGTTATCTTTGTGAAGCTACTTTTTAATCCTTGTTTATTTTGTTCAGTAATATTTAAGTGCTCAGAGATCATTTTGAAAGAAGGAAAGAAAGAAAGATACATTTATTTGACTCCACAAAATTGCAATTTAAATAAACTATAAAATTAAGACAACACAATATAACAATGAAAACAAAATAACACAATAAATAGGTACGCAAGAAATATAATTAAAATAAAGAAAAAAAAAATTGTAGCATTTTCGTGCGTGTCTTAATAGCAACGTCTTCTACCGTAGTTAGATTTTATGTAGTTCATATTGTGTTAAGAAAATTTAGTTTTTTTATTGCTGTATTACAACAAATTATTATTGATGTGGATTATATGATCTACATTATCTTGATGTGTACATAATCACACGTTAAAACGATCCTCAATCAATCCATTACTGATTATGATCTATCAGCAACATTGTATTAAAAAAATGTCTTGAATTTCACAAATCACTAGTGGTCCGCCCCGGGTTCGCCCGTATTACATGTATCGCCTGTAGCCTTCCTCAATAAATGGGCTATCTAACACTGAAAGAATTTTTCAAATCGCACCAGTGGTTCCTGAGATTAGTGCGTTCAAACAAACAAGCTCTTCAGATTTATAACATTAGTATAGATATAATAATCTTACAGCGAGCTCTTAAATAGTGAAAGAAATAAGGAAAACGTCATTAATGTTTATTGGTCTTGTTGATTTTATTATCTGTGAATGTTCTCGTGCAATATTATCAGTTATTCCATTACTAGTCCTGCTAGTTGACTCAAAAGTCACTGCAGCTTTATACTGAGAGGCCCCTTTTGATAACAGACGTTGCCCCACAGTACTTGTGTTATTTTTTTAGGTTGTAAGTTTTAATGTGTAATATTTTGTTCTAGTTTTTAAATTCTTTACTATGTTTTTTTTTTACATTTTTCTGTTTCTGTGTGGCTTTGATATCAATAAATGTTTTTATTATTATTTATTATTATACGATATCTGTTACGATTGCAGATTAAACAAAGTGTTATGAAGTAACTATCTTATACGCGTATACATTTTTATGCGTCGGAAAATTCTGGTAATTTTTGTTACATTAGGACTGTTTTTACCACGCTTTTATTAGCTTCACCTGTATGTACAAATGAATAGATTTAATTGAAAATATGTTCAGTTATCTAGGTGACACTTTAATAATTTCATGGGTTATCTTATTATTCTCATTAGGATCGCTAGGGTTGAATTTACTTCCTTAAACTCTGTATAAGAGCAAGACAATTTATTTGATTCAATCCTTTGAAGTGGCCTTTTAAAGTTTTGGACTATTTAAACGTTTTTAAGAGCTTCTGAGGTATATTCCTAGTATGTCTAGTATAGGGCATAGACGTTAGTATACAATACCGAACACACAAACAACACCCTTATTAAATTATCATATTGTTTCACTTGAATGATTAATAATGAATAATTCAGAGGCGCATTGAAAGGAATCTTCCGCTATTTTTAAATGAATCCCCTAAAGATTTATGCAGAGATTAAAAGTATTGAAGTAAAGTGTACTATGGAAGTGATTCATTACGTATTATTAGATGCTGCTGTTCGTGTGTTGGCTTTGATTTATTGATTTTTCTTTGTTTCAATTATACAAAATTTCTAAACTTTTTTTTGTGGTGGCTGACCTTAAAACTGTCGGGGGTTCGAGACCCGAAAATGCAAGAAACAAATTGATTTTTAAAATTTTCTGTGCGTAGATTACGAAACCACTGCTCGAAACGGCGAAGGTTAACATCGTGAAAAAACCAGCAAGTCAACCCGCCAACCCATACTTGGCCAGCGTGGTGGATTATTGCCTATATTTTCATAGGAGGCTTGTGTTCTAGCATGGACTGAAAACTCTTCATAATTCCGAGTGTTTTGAAGAGGGTTATGTGTAATACAAATTTGTTTCATAAATAAGTTTTATAAATATAGTATAGTAAATAAATTTGTTTTTCGATTTTAGCCAAATGTAAAAGGATATAATACATGTCCGAACCTTTGATATTTAAATAACAATAGAATAACTACCTATCATGCAAATACTCTTAGATCTTATTATAAAAAGAAGAAGAAAACAGTAATATTATGCAACAACACAAAACAACAACAGATCACAAAAGATTTCGACATAACAAACTTCTTGGTTAACGTATTTTATTGAACTATAAATTTATCAAAGCAATACTTCCTACGTCATCTTATAGCCTCAGTAACTAATAACATTGGATCACAATGCAACTGAGACGCCACTGTTTTCTTTTTAATAACGAAGTCAGAAATGGAATTATTTTCATGACGATACTACTTTTTTTAGGGAAAACTGCTGGTGCGTCACCGGGTTATGATCGATTATTAAAGCCAAGAGTATCCACAAACCTGGAGTGTTGTGGGTGTGGTGAAGATGTCAACAGCTTTCCTCAAGGAAAGGAAAAGCTGACTTCTTGAATTACTCCATATCACACACACATATAACACCAGAACACTTGAGAGACCTAGCTTAGGGCACGAGTTCCAAAAACTATTCCAACTCAAGTTTGTTGTGAGATTCTCTGTAAATTGCTCTACCGATGGTATTCGTGTTGCCATGGGGCAACCCTGCACTATAATTTTAAGCCGAAAGTATTTATACAAGTGCAAAGGATTGTTATTTTACCGATCATACAGACAATCGCAAGTAGAAATATTTTCCAATACACATTATAATTATTTATTTATTTTTAAATGTACCGTTGCATATAAATTCTTCCCTTTTTTGTATTTTTTATTGTCAGTGGTTTATTCTGTTTTTTTATTTTAATGTGTATGTGTGTTTTAAGGTGTAATAAAAGCTTTTTTTTCTCATTTTTGTATTTTTTCCCCTTGTCATTTGACGAAACACCACAATTATAACATCACATTACATGTAACGGTCATTTGATACGTGGGTATTAATGACACAGACAGTTACGGAGAGAGTACGGAAACTTCCCATATAAACGTATAATTTGCATCGATAAAAAAGTCATTAGAGTTGAGTGATATATTGCCTAATGTTCTGTTTTTCAGTAATATTGCTGAGCCATCATCATAAAATATGTAAGCTGGGAGCAAAATAAATATGTGGGTATCTTATAATTATTATCTTCTTATATATAAAAATCAAGTGCTATTCGTTAGTCTCGCCAAAACTCGAGAACGGCTGGTCTGATTTTTATAATCATGTTTTTGGTGCATTCTGAATAGTCCAGGGAAGGTTTAAAAGGTAAGAATAATACGGAGGCGGGCGAAGCCGCGGGCAGGATCTAATTTTTAATAAAAAACTACACCGCATTCAAATTTTTAGACTAGACAGTTATCCAGCTATCTACGTACCAAATTTCATTGCAATCGGTTCAGTAGTTTTTGCGTGAAAAGGCAACAAACACACACACATCCTTACAAAATTTCGCATTTATAAAGTGAGTTCGTATTATAAAGAAAATATTTATTATTGTTACTGGATCCCTAATCAAACGTTTTCAACATTTGATCGTACTTCCTCAAAGCGTCACAACGAACATGCAACTAAATTACCAACAAAATGAACTGTTCATACCTTATCAAGCCCTCATCACTATTTTGTTTTGAATACAAAAAAACATTACTAAAACAACTACATAAAGTCGAATGTAGTGAAACGTTTTAAAATGATTGTGTAGAGTTTTACAGCGCGGCGTGGGCGGGTAATAAAGCACAAAATAACACTTTTGGGGCTGTTTCGTATGGTTACTGCGTCATTCGTGGATTTAGATAAAACTAGATACCGCATTGTAGAATAATGCGATTTATTTATTACTAACTGTGCGCCCGCAGTATTATATATTTTATTATATAGTCTTTGTCAGTTAGTGAAGTTGCAGCTTTCTCATGGTGTACGAATTTTTGAATTTCAGTGGTTTTTGCGTGAAAAAATTACAAGCATACAAAAATACAAAAGGTATATAATATTAGTGTAGACTAGTTGTTACCCGCAGTGTCACTCAGGTGGTACCCAGGTAAAAAGTAGCCTATGTGTGTAATAAATTCGTATATAAATACTCATTATATTATTATATTATGCACGGGCAAGCTGACGAATTTAAAAACCGTTAAAAATTTGAATTCCTGAATGTATAATGATCGTGCAAAATGAAACAAGAGATAGATAGAGATGTCGGTAGAGCAAACGTATCTATATCGAAAATTCCATACTAAACTGCGAACCAAATACTAATCAATAAATGCAGCAATATTGACGCATAAATTAACTACTGAAGGATTCTCGGCCCTTGACTGTAGCCTTTGAAACGTATTAATTACTCTTTGCTTTATGGTTGACATACTTGTTTACCATAGTATTTTCTCGTGTTTGATTTTACGCAAATATTATATATATATTTAGAAATTAAAAACTTTTTAATGGATTTTAAACGCGATTTTTTCATTATATTACTCGTCTCCCCGTGACCACACTCGCTGTAAAGTGTTCGAAACGTCGGGTTAATAATATAATGAATAAATTGCATTTAAAAGCCTGTTAAAAAGTTTTTAATTTCTAAATACTTGTTACCTCTTATATATAACCTACTCATATGATAAGCGTGACAGTTTGCCAGAATATATGGATTTCTGTTACATTTTTACGTAAAGCTTCTACAAAAAGATTTAAATGAAAATTCTCATTAAATTTTTTGTTCTGGTTTAGAGGAGGGTTACCCTTCACATAAATAACATTACTTCTTAAAATAGTGGTACTTATGTCAGTAATTAAGTGAACAAACAAACAAACTCTTTAGTTATATATCGTTAAGTATAGATATAGATGAAACTAAAGAGTATGTTTCTTTGTGTTAGCGGGCTAATATCGTCATATCACATCGCATTCAACGTGGCTAAAACCACACAACTAGTATAATATTAAGTAGAATAAATTGCCATCTTAGTTAATAGTGTATTTAGTTAGATTAGTTTAGATTATAAGCTATCCAAGTACTAAAATGTAATGTATTATTGTGCAGAGAAAAATGTAGTTAGATTTTTATGAAGTTTTATTTTATTTGTTTAGTCGTTTGCGACATCCAGTCATACATTAATCGTTGGCTTCACAACATTGTAGGAATCAGCGCATTATCGAAATAAACAAAAGCACTCACAACAACCTAAATTATCGAAATATGCTTAATAGTCGTGGTTGAACATTAACTGTGGGGTTTTATTTTCACCATTTTTAGAGATCACACTATATTAATGTAAATGTGAAAGTTTGTTTGGATGTTTGTCCGTCAATCACGCTGAAACTGTTTTCTTTTTTATTTTATTTTTTTTTAATTCATGATAGGGAAGCGCTTGTTGATCGGATATTGATAAAATTTTGTGTACAGACAGGGTATGAGCTGACTTGGGTGATATGATATTTTTTATCCCGATAAATTCTCTTTTGCGATAAAACAGGAATCTTGATATCCGGGCGGAGCCGGGACGATTGTCTAGTATACAGATGTGTGTACCAACCACTGTTTTGAAATCTCATTATTCTAATATATAAATAGATTTACCAGAAATCTATAAGTATAACAGTTTTAACGCTGAATCTAGACAAATTATGAATTTTGAAAAGGTTTCTAGATACATTAAAAGTATTGAAATCCTCTCCTTCAGTATTTTACATATATCTAGAATTCTTATCTTAGTTTAATCTAATTCTTATGTTGGAAATTTCTGTAACTGCAAAGGAAAATTAATTGAAAAATGTTCAATCTTCTACACCAAGCTTTAATAACATATTTCTCAATGTAAAATACTCTGTTTTCTGATCTCGAAATAGAAAATGTACCGATAAAAATCACCTAACCTCAACAGACATCTCACAACGTTAAGATGGAAAATTTTATTTCCCTGTTCTCAATTCGTTCGTATCTTTAGAATATTCGATAGAAAACTGTGGCTTGTGAAAGCAATGCACAGTTTAATTAACTTCAAATAGATAAAGGTTTTAAAATAGGGTTTCTATTCCGTAAATTGGTATCGTAACTTCGAAGAAAGCCTAACGGCTTAGAATGCCTAATATGAAATATAAATAACTGTTAATAGAACTGACTGTTTGACACTTGTCGTATTAAATGATTTTTAAAACAGCGTACATGTGATTAACTTGATTGTTTTGTATTTTGCTTGCATGAATAAATTATTTTTAATCGATTATATTTTTTATATAGCCTGTAGAAAGCTACGTTAATCGTGAGTAAAAGACATTTTTTTATTATGTGATAACCTGAGTGACACCCGGGGTCTGACAATAATGAGTCTGCTAATTTAATTAGGAAAGTGTGGATTCATTAAAATTTTTATTCGTAATTTGTCGACGTATTTTATTCGTCCTTAAAATCTACAAGATTATTATTTAGCATATCTTCAATTGACATGGAAAAACTTTAAAGTCAAGCCAAGTTATTCCGAGGCATTCAAAATACTTGACTTAGTGAATTGCAAACTCTTTCACATAGTTGATTTTATTTAAGTTGGATATAGAATAGAATCTGGAAACATACACTAATCGTTATTATAATGTAATTTGAGGAAAAATATAATATCTAATCTGATCTTGTCCACTAGAAGAATTTACAGTTTACTGATAAAATAATGTATAATTGCTCTTTCACTCTCTTTTTAATTTTAATCTCTGTTAATTGGCCATCAAAAAAAGGAAGGAGGTTGTGAATTCAACTAGTTTTTTTTTTCTTTTCTAACAGCGTTAGAAAGTTAGTAGGGAGTTATAGTTATATATATTTGTATCCATTTTAGAATCTAAAATGGTACCTATCCGCGGAAGTCATTGAACTTTTTTAGTAAATAAACATTATTACACTAAAATAAACTGCAAAGAAATGTACGAGAGTATTATGTCCGATCACATTAGAAGTATTTAATTTCTAAATTTTATATGTACTCGCAAATCAAACGCTTAAAAACATTATTTCCAATTTTTTTTAAACTGAGCACACGATGTTATCACCTGAATTGTAGGATCCCAAAATCACAGAAGGATATATAGGATGTTTTGTATATATGTTAGCATTCAATTTATCTATTATATCAAAGTTTTAAGTATTTCGATTTCGATATAATAATATTGTTTATCTGTGTACTGCGTTCGTAATTTACAATGTAATTTTAGTTGAATCGTATTTTCCATTCAGTAAAGAGATTAAACTGTGGAGGGCTCTCACTGTATTTACTCCCGGGATTGGATTTTTATATAGTACCTCATTAATGATTTACGTAAGAATATGGCGTTCATTTGATCATAATATTATATTATATACTGATATTACTTCTTAGTATTTTCATGTAAAGATCATCATCATAATCATCACCATCATCATCATCATCATCACCATCACCACCACCACCATCATCATCATCATCAGCCTATATAAATAGGTATGTTTCCACTGTAGGGACACGGGCCTTCTATGAAGGTTCAGGCCATTTACCACAATGGCTAAGTACGGTAAGAAGATGTTACCATCATGTCATCGGACTTTTGATTCTCGGACATATCAGTATCGACACGATGTTGTTAGTTGATTCTATCATTATCTATAGTGAGTTAGTTATTTCTAACTATAATTATTAGTTTAAATTCTGCATTAACACAAGCGTTTTTCATCCCACTATAAATAAAACACGTTAAAGTGATTTATTATTTACCTTAAAAACTTCCCTAGTCGCAGAGAACGGTAGCACGGCAAGGCCCACCAACAGATCCGCGACCGCCAGTGAAACTATGAATAGATTCGTCACACTACGCAGCTTTGAGGAACAGAGGACGGCCGCTATCACCAAGCAGTTGCCTGTAAGAGAAATTTTTTTCATCATCAACTCTGATTGAAGTTTTATAAATAATCTGCTATTAGAAATCAAAAAGAGGGGGAAGTGTTTATATTACTTTGATCAAAAGCACATTACATTTATTTATGCTAAACTTAATCACTACATATTATTATAAAATAAAGTTGCTTTCTCTGTCCCTGTGTATGCTTGAATCTTTAAAACAACGCAACGGATCTTGATGGGGTTTTTTTAATAAATAGATTGATTCAAGAGGAAGGTTTACATGTATAGTAACATGTTTTAAACTACTCCGAACTTAACGCGTGCGAAGCCGCGAGCAAAAGCTAGTAATATATAAAACGCAAATGTAGAAATTTAAATTTGATTTGAAGATGGGCTGAATTTGACATGCAAATAGCTCTACTATGATGTAGGTATCTTTTAAGTAGTCTTTTAGTACAAAAAGGGATACAATTTTGTATTTTGAATATTTCTTGACTACACGCGCAAAGCTGCGGGGAACTGTATACTATAATCTTTATGCTTATAGTATACAGCTGCATAGTTTGTTCATCCGAATGAGCTAATCTCAAGAACTACTAAACCAGTTTCTAAAAATATTTTACTGTTGGACATATGCATATATTATACATGTTAGACATGTGTATATGTATGTGGACTTGTAGGTGATCTCGGAGTAAAAGATGTGAGTTTTTGTTAGTTTGTTTATACTTAAGAACATCACCATATGAGAAATTTTGAAAGAATAGAAAAAATTTCATCACGAGGCAGGATTCGAACCTGCGTTTCTTGCCTAACCGTAGC